>NC_041389.1:42381284-42384146 GCF_002162155.2 Triticum dicoccoides
TCAGTCGACCGAAGTGTAGCTAAATTGGAGCAGCATCGCAAGCAAGAGCAAGAGCGAGAGCAGTAGCGCGAGCAAGAGCAATAACAAGAGCAGACCAGGCAGGGGACCGAGAGCAAGAGCAGAGCAGCAGCGCGAGCGAGAAGTAAAGCAGCAGCAGCTCCTACTGATGTGGATGTCGCCGCCGAGGAAGCGACACCGTGGAGGAAGTAGCCGGCGACGCCGCCGTGGATGGAGCCGCGCCGTGTCGCCTCGGGACCGAGCGCCGACAGCACGGTGAGATCGAATCAAGAAGAAAATGCAGCGATTAGTGTACAACCCCTTTGGTGGCACCGATTAGGCCGCAGCTTCATCTGAGGAAACGGTGATGATGATGCTCTTCCGGTGGTGCAGGTGAAGATAGCGGTGTGGGAATGGAGGTGGCACGAAAGACGAGGGGAACATCGGGGCAGCTGCTTGGAGGTGGAGGGCGGGGTGGCTGAACCGGCGGGATGATGAGATCGACGACATATCCTCATCCGGTACGGTGGATGAGAGACGTCGAGGTGTTGCTGTGGACGACATCGTCGGGGAAGAGGCTCCCGCTGGGTGGCAGACGAAGTATGGTGTGGGGTTTCGTAGGGGGTTTTCGCGGCCTCGGTGTATGAATGGGTGGGCGGATGGGATGGTAATGGGGAACCATGGCTTAAAGACGCGCTTGTCCGAAATGTGGGGTAAGTTACGAAAGTACCCCCACCGATTTGAGGCGGTTCTTTGGGTTCAGGGGTACCACGGGCATTTCACGTGTCGGGATTTCACAGGAGGTGGGATTTTCACGCGCGTTGTAATTTCGGAAGAGCAAGGCGTGGGTTGAGATGGAGGGAGTTGTCGGAGCACAACGAGACAAAGATATATCTTAAATATTTCGGGCTACAAAGACGCGGGTTGAAATTTCCGGACAAGCCTAATGTGTACTGTACCAAATCAATGTGCATTACAGGTGTCATTCAAAACTTTGAATTCATGTTATGTTCAATTAAAAAATTTCGCTACATGTATAATGCATGCAACCTACTACTCAAATGAACGTTTTAGTGCATTCCAAACGTATATACTACCGCTTCAATATGAACTAAATTTGAATTCATTTCTCTATTTCAATAAGATCTATAGTAATGATTGTTGTAATGTCAAAGCATTTGAATTCGTTTCTCTGTTTTAATAAGATCTACAATCATCATTATTGTCAAGTTAAACCATCGTTTGTGTATTATGTTCACAGCACACCACATGATTAGTCTCGAGTTACATATGAACTATGTGTACTATATGAACTCGAACTAGATTTTCTGAATCCACTTTATTTTGATTTCACATCACATTATATTTCTGGCTCTAGCTACATCTTCATAATCTAAACCATGTCTCATATGTATAATTTGTATATCACATTATGTATGGTGCCCCGCCCCCTACACCTACAATTATTTAGATGTGAGTTTCAAACACCACACATTACCACAAATTCAAATAAAATTTGAGAATGTTCGATATATTGTATTGTTTAGATTGTTCGATATTTAGTTGTAAGCTGCAAACGCCACACATTATCACAAATTCAAATAAAATGTGAGATTGTTTGATGTATAGTATGGTTTAGATTGTTCGGCATTTAGCTGTGAGTTGCAAACGCCATGCATTATCACATTATGGTATAACATGTGCACAACACGTGTATCACCGCTATATTCATGCATGCAATGTCTAAAACACTATGATCTCCTATTCAAATATATGAATCCGCTTTCATATCAAATTATGATCTTTGTTAGTCTCTTACACCCACACAATCCTCTAACCTTTGTAGCTACCACTAACTTTCTCTCGTGCATGCACACGCCCTCCTCGCCCTCCCCCTCCCTCTGCATTCTATCCACCAGGCACATTCATTTTTTTTCTTTAGGTCGTTCTCCCAGAGTTTCCACAACTCCTTTCCGACACACACCGATCGATAACCCTCTCCAGCGATGCCTGCCTACAACATACACACACACCTTCAAGCTCCTCCTTTATGTGTGCTTGCCTCGTGTCTCTCATATGGTCAGACACACGTGTAAACTCTCGCCCCTCTTTTCATCGATCTCACAACCGCACACACCTTCCCCTATCTAGCTAGTAGTTGGGCCTCTCGCACCACCTCCTAGCTCCATTCTCTTTGTCTATCCATCTCGCTGGGTCTTATTTGCCTCTAACAAATGGGCGTACACCAACCGATCTCTCGCTATACATATAGTTAGCTAGGTCCTTATAACTCGTTTTTACCCACACGTCGATCGATCTACCTCATTAGTTGTGTCTCTCCCTTCCTCCGACAAACAACAATTGATCTACCGATCTAGTTAGGTTTGCTTACCAAACACATGGTTCCCCTTCATCATCCATGGATGTGTCCCAACAGATCTATCATGCACAGGCACACACAGAAACACATCCCTACTCTTATTGATAACAGTGCAGTTCTACCCTCAGTTTGTCTAGTAGACCTCTCCCACCATCTCCGAGAAGCAACTCCATCACCCATCCAGCACCCATGCAGCACTCTACCCCTCTCCCTCCCTCTCCCTCCCTTTCTCTCTCCTCTCTCTCTCTCTCTCTGTCCCATCATATTTCCCGTCCTTCAGTTATGTATGGATGTCGACCGATCTCCCTCAAGACATAGCTGGGTCTCTCCTTCTCAACACATATATGAGTCATTCTACCTCTATAGTTAGGCCTCTGCCTACCCCACCCCCCACCCCCCTCCCCCCCACACACACCGATACATCAAGCGCTCTAGTGATGTCTCCCTGCCACACACAAACTTGACATGTGCCCTCTAACATTTCG
>NC_041389.1:42384564-42388140 GCF_002162155.2 Triticum dicoccoides
AAAACACTAACGAACGCGGTTTGTATCTCTCACACACACCCACGTAGGTGGGGGACGTGCACGAAAAGAAGAGTTGCATGCACGGCACGGGTACACGGTGGAGCTCATTTCTGTACGAAAAAGGCAGCCCACGTGGTAATTTGGCACGTGTACTGGCTGCCCACTTGATGGAGGGAGGATCGTCTACCACGGGTGAACAAACAAATTGCGACTTGACGTGTTATGTTAAAAAAAGAGGCAAACCATGTGGGGCCTACCTTAGAGGCAAGGCTCTATACACTGGAGTACTTTTCATGTGTCCTGTCAACTCGCAAAACGAGGAGAAGCTTGCTTAGTGCCGTCTCCCCTGCCCACGGGAGCGGTGGCTCGCAGGATGAGGTGAAGCTTGCTCCGCCTTACGACCGCTCCCTCACCCATGCGCGCGGTGGCTTGCAGGACGAGGAGAAAAATTTACTACTCCCTCCGTTTAATCCTCTTCCCTACTACCTTGGTTATAGAGATTATATCATATTGTTTGGAATATATATGTCGTTTAGTAGATTTCAATATGAACTACTAGTACTTACTCCAGACACTGATGTATATAGACGTATTTTAGAGTGTAGATTCACTCATTTTGCTCTGTATGTAGCACTCTCCCTCGCCCCTCGACCCTCACCCACGTGGTGGACATGCAGCAATTCATTCGGTCTCATATACCCAGAACGATATATACTGCACTACCATTATTGCTCAACTTCCTGAAGAGTCGAAGAGCCAATCGCGAGGTTAATATTTTGGAGATGCGAAGCGCAAGGTTATAGGAGAACAAGTAGTAGGTGTCGCGTCATTTATAAATAAAGTTTTTTTCTTTAATGGCACGTACGCAATATGATAGGTTCATATGGAGAGAAAAGGAAACCGCTCCACTATATACATAGTCAGGATGGGCCAGCCTACACGGTTGCTTGCTGGCGTTTCTCTATTCACACTCTCTCGCACAATACGACTGTGGCCACATCTCTAACATCCCGGTGGATCACGTCCGCTTCGGGAAGGGGTGGATGCTTAGTGTAGATGCGGTGGTCGTCGCCGATGGCGAAAACCCACAGTCGGCACGTCCCGATCAGGGGTCCCCGCCGTTCTGTCTAACAAAGCCGGTGAGGTTGCCTTCGTCCCTTGCTCACTATCGTGACGTGGGCAGTTGCCGCCTCCCGCCGCCCTCCTCAAGGTTGAGCTACGTCCCTCAGCTACAACTCCCTTTACAGCCAGCTTGCACCACTGCTCCAGCTGCCCACATCACTCCCTGTGGATATTTCTCTAGTTCTTTGCCCCGCACATACCTCTACTGGCTTCTATGTACTGTATTTGTGATGAGTTTATGTCTCATCAACTAGTCCAAGTAATCTTATTCTAATCACGCTTCTTCAATTTCTTTGCCATAGGGATGTTCATCTCGATTTTGGTGAAACTGCACAAAATGATCCGATGGTCAAAAGGTTGCAAACTTCATTTATTAGGAAGCTCGAATGTTGCCAGCAAATTGAAGCCTGGTCAGGGTTCATGGTTCAAGGGCTAGGGACTGCATGGATCGTTTCTTTCTTTAGCTGCCTCTGTTCCAAAATAGGTGTCAACTTTAGTAGTAGTACAACTTTGTACTAAAGTTTGCACAAAGTTGAGACACTTATTTTGGAACGGAGGGAGTACATATTTGCTATGATCTATCAATCATTGAGATGCAATATCATGCATGTTAGTCTCCTTTGTATTTGATGAAATGTTGCAACGGGCAACCTTGGACGCAAGATACATGTAACAGAAGCTGGAAGCTTCATAGCATTGTACAAATTTATCTCGCTGATAAATTACAGTACGTACTATACTAGTACTTCCTCCATTCCTAAATATAAGTCTTTGTAGAGATTTCACCATGAACCATATGCGGATGTATATAGATGCATTTTAAGTGTAGATTCATTCATTTTGTTCCATATGTAGTTCACCTAGTGGAATCTCTACAAAGACTTATCTACTAGTAATAGTTAGCCCCCACCACTAGGAATTCTCTATCCTCTCCTTGAGCCACATCATCAAAATTGATGTAGCCATTAGATGAAGTAAATCAATACATAATAGCCGCCTGATCTAGACGTTGCAAGGCTCAACACTAAGCCAAATGCAAGCATGCAGAAATACCGTATCAAATGCATGTGAGTGGGTTTTAAATCACATAAACATGTATGCATGCAAGCATGCACCTGTAGCATGCATGTAAGTGAGCTTTTAAGTCCCATTAACATGTCAAAAAGAAAAATATAATCCCATTATGCAGTAGGAGTTGGCTGATCTTTTTTCCTTACGTGAGATGATATAAATGATGATGGGAGTTTATTTAGTTTGGCTACCACATTTGTCATGCAGTAATAGAGTTTTTTTAGTTCTATGAAATCGATAATTTTGCGCAGAGACATATACCATTGTTCTGTGGCAACGCACGGGGACTCATCTACTAATATTTAGGAACAGAGGTGTCGCACGGTGATAGTGTGAGGTGGGCCATGTAATCATTGAGCCTGCGTGTTTTCACTGCTCTTGCACGCCTCCGCTGCAAGAATGGAGAAAATTGTAATATAGTAGTAGTAGTACCTCCTTTCGCCGAAAGCGTGGGACATCCAGCAGTCCAAACACCTCAGTAATAAAGTCCAATGAGCCGTCAAATCACATAGAACAGGAAGTAAGTTGGACGGACGAAGCAACCATCACTCTTGCGCTAGTGAGAGGTCGCGTCCGCTCTGCTCGGGCATGAATGTGGCACCGATTCTTTGTAGCAGCGCTGACCGTTTCAGGCGGGAAGTGCGCGCTAGCGATGGAGGGGCTTTGGGTAGGCCAGGCTGGTCAGGAGCGGGCGTGGCAGCTATCCGCATGTCCCTACCGGACACGCCAGGAAACGAGAGGATGCACGGACTCTCGCGGCTAAAATCGTACAGTACACACTATCTCTCTGTAGGAGTAGGTCGATATGTCGCTCTCTCTAACACACACATGATGTTAAACATACACACACACACACGCACGCACCTTGGTCCCGTTTCACCTTCTAACGTGACTTATTACACCTAGACACCTAGGAAAAGTGCTATAGATGAAATGGACACTAATGGCGCACCAGACATGTGGTGCGCCACTACTATATACTAATGGCGTACCATGTGTTGGTGCGGCATTAGTGTCCGAATACTAATGGCGCACCACATCCACGGTGCGCCATTGGTAACAAACTTTTTTTATTCTTTTTTTCAAAACTAGTAATGGTGCACCAGTGGATAATGCGCCATTACTAGCTAAACTAGTAATGGCCTATCACATCCACGGTGCGCCATTAGTTAAAAAAATTCAATTTTTTTTCAATTTTTTTTTCAAAACTAGTAATGGCGCACCAGGGTATAGTGCGCCATTACTAGTTAAACTAGTAATGGCACACCACATCCACGGTGCGCCACTAGTAAAAAAATTCAAGTTTTTTTTTTCAAAACTAGTAATGGCGCACCGTGGGAGTGGTGCGCCATTACTAACTTGGCCCAAAAATTCCACGAATGC
>NC_041389.1:42388338-42465945 GCF_002162155.2 Triticum dicoccoides
GAATTTGTAAAATGGGCATAACTTTTGCATACGACCTCGGATTAAAAAGATTTTTATATGAAAAATCATCTACTCAAAAAGTTACATCCAAATTTAAGATCTGGAGGCAAAAAACCTCAAAAACCTAACAGAAAAAACTTTACGGGCCTTTTAAGATCTGTAGGCAAAAAATTCAAAAAAAATCAAACTTACTTGTGGCGCACCATTTGCTAGGTGCGCCACTAGTAACAGAAAAAAATAGTTTTGAATTTTTTTTCGGGATTTTTTTTTTCAAAATATGATACGTAATATGAAGGAAAGTTTGAAATAATTTTTCAAAATTTCATCACACTCATGAACATGAACAAAGTCCTAAACATCAACAAGGTTTAATAGGATTGATATGCCAGATATATCAACAAGTGCCTGTGAAGTGAGCTGGTGCTGGGGTTGGATAGAACTCTGAAGTTAAGCATGCTTGGGCTGGAGTAGTGTGAGGATGGGTGACCTTTCGGGAAGTTTGACCATGGAGTTTGATTTGACCTGAGATTAAGCCATTGTGACCCGAGATTATGAAAAAAATAAAAAAAATGATTTTTTTTGAAAAATAATTGTTACTAATGGCGCACTACTAGGTGGTGCGTCATTACTAAGTGAGATAGTAATGTTGCACCTCTAGGCATACTAATGGCGCACCAGTAGTGCGCCATTAGTAGGCAAAACTGGTGCACCATTAGTAGGCAAAACTGGTGCGCCATTAGTAGGCCTTTTCCTAGTAGTGGTATGTATACGAGATACGGTGGCACACTTACTTAAGTCGAATACAAGTGCCCAAAATTTGTATGCATGTTATAATAAGGATTCACTTAAATAGTACGTGAGCGAACAGAGGGATCAATTGGACAGTGTTCCCGAGCAGTAGCGAGATGTGTGAGGTAAGATACACTGCTGGCGCTTTTAATTTTTCTTATTAATTTGTTTGTTTCACCCTATGACTGGTGGGACCCAACGTACTACGTGGAGAGAGGTAAGGTGACAAATGCTGCATTATTTCTGCACTAGTGTGGATAGTCTTACCACCAAAGCCACAAGACACGATTATGATTGAAATCCCAATGACTCCCACACACACAAAAAAAACATGGCATGCTTGTCACATGAATGCAGGAATGTATAAAAGGTTATTTTCCTCTCGTTGAACATAACGGGAGGGTTGTGTAGCTGGTTAGCCTGTTCGCTCATCAAACTTGAGGTCTCGGGTTCGATAAATACTATTGAGCATAATTTGTGCCAAGAGGATTATTTAACTGGTCCAAATGTTTTCTAGGGTTTGCACGCTTCACACACTCTCTCTAGTATATATATACACGCTGGAGACTCAGCGCTTGTAGTTTCTCTCTTCACACTCTCTCACCCTGTCCCGCTGGAGCCTTAACGCTTGTAGTTGCTCTCTTCACACTCTCTCCCCCTCTCCAGAACTAAACAAGACTTCGTTGTCCTCTCTCGCCCCTCACTGCTACTCAAAGAGCCGGCAAGATCCGTCCGCCGGGAAGGGAAGGAGGCTTAACGATGTCGCCGTCGGCGAGGGAGGGAATCCACTACCAACGCAGCTGTTCACTTTCCACCCAGCGGCGGTGCGGGAGGGCCTCCCACCCCTTCTTCTTCGCCGTCGTCCCGTCGCCCACCGAACCACGCCCCAAGAACCTTAACGTATAATTTACTTACTCCACATGCATTGCTCTAGCTGCATGTATACCATGAATCTAGGATGTGGTTCAAAGAGGAAAGGAGTGGGAAAAGTTGTATATAGCATGAATCAAGGACGTGGTTCAAAGAGGAAATGAAGGGGGAAAGTTGTATAACATGAATCTAGGACGTGGTTCAAAGAGGAAAGGAATGGGGGAAAGTAGTGGGGAAAGTTGTATCGCATAAATCTAGGACGTGGTTCAAAGAGGAATGGAAGGGGAAAAAGTACTAGTTCAAAAAGAAAAGGAAGGGACAAGGCTGTAGAGTTTGAGCAGGACTAGATTTGCTGCGCTCACATAGGAAAAGGTGTCTAAAGATAACAAAACTGGGACCAACACAAATATGCTCCTTGGTTGTTTGTTCTTTGTCGCAACAGACTGTGCATGAAAACAGTACATCGGTTGATGCACATGGTGCTGGTGCACCCACTGTCCCGTGCAACTCATTAGCTGTTGTTAATCCAAGGCCCTGTTTGGTTAAAAACTCCCTAGTCCCTACCTGCTTGGTTCCAGGGACTAAACCTGGACTATAAGTTATTAAATGACATGCTAAAAGACCATGTTACCCCTAGTAATGAACTAATAGAGACAAGGTGTGATGCGTGGGAGGGGCAACTGTTGGAAAAAGTCCCAAAAAGACTCCCTCGGGGTCTTCTTTCTTTAGTCCCAAATGCCCACTTTTAGTCCCTAAAAGTCCCTCATGTTTGGTTTAGATGAGACTGACATGGAGTTTTTTTAGTCCCTACACCAAAATGTCCCTTTAAACAAACACCCTCTAATAATGCCGCTGGAAAATTGATGCAATGCCACAGTTAAAAGAAAATTACATGTAGAATGAATTTTATTGTTAATATAATCTCTATGTTAATATTAATCAATGCCACAAAATGCTACTATCTTGCTTTATTTCCAATTTAGGTAAGGTAGATGCTTTTTTTGTTGGATTCTGTGTCATCCACCGTTATTGACCACTAATTGTTTCCTTTGCACCTCTGTGTAAACAGGGTTATCTACTTCACCTCGTTGCCATTGTGACCTTTTGTTGCACTGCACAAAACACTTTTGTTTTAAGAGTGTTTTGTGCAGTTCAACCAAAATGTCACACCAACAACGTTGCTTGATTGCTTGATCTTAGTGGAACTGCACAAGAGGAGATCTTACTTCCTATCGGTTAAGGCGAATTTGGATCAGATCTTCTTCTTGTGAGTTGTTTGAATTCCTCATCATGAGAGGTCAGTACTAGCCTTCTTTCACATGATTCTGCAGTGTGCTTTCATATGTTGTGCTACTTGTACGATAATGTTTCTTAATTTTAGTGAACTGCACAAACGGAGACAAGACTTCCAATCTGTATGTGCACTGTAACATCCCATTGAGGTAACATCAGGATATTTCACAACTGCTGGCCTATATTTTTCCACTTTCATCAGAAAATTAAGTTTAGTACTATACTTGTGCTCCCTAATTGACATGCCAAATCTTACATTGAAGGCGAAGCTTCTCTGTTATTGAACCAAGTGATGAAGGGGAAGAACAAGCAGAAGAAAAACAAAAATCAACTCCCGCTGCTGTAATCAAGCCCTGGAACTATGATGACACGAGTAATGATATAGTTTTGCATCTTAATTTATTGCTATGGCTGGAACGAGCAATTGTTTTGCCACTGATTTGATGCCACTCTTAATGTAATACGTAATTATCTCTACTTGTGCAAACAGGGATCTTCTTTGAAGATACCATATATTTTAGTGGAACTGCACAAGAAGATGTTGGAAACATTAAACTAATTGAGGAGTATATAGTAAGCACGACCACCACCGGAGATAGCAACAGATAGTTCCGGAGAAGTGCTTCATCTATATGCTCTACATAATAAGCCTCCTGACAAAGGTTCGTACTCGCCCACTGATTTTATCCATATGATTGAGCTTTGTCATCTCTATTGGTGTTGTGCTACTGTTTAGATACTGTCATGAAAAAGTGGTATTGACCTTGAGAAGTGCTTCATCTGTGTTGTTTTAAATATTTCCTTTCCTTTTTTCGAGCAAACAGGGATGCTAGCATTTAGTAGTCCTCTTGTCTTTGCACAACAGGATCATCTTCCTCTGAAGAAGAATATGGAGTACGTGAAGTGACTAGTTCCGATTATGCCAGGATGAAGAAGCACTAACTATCTTCTCATCAGAAGGAGCAGTTGAAGGATGGTTACATTACTCCCCACAAGATCAAACTAACTTCAGCTTAGAAGGACTGACAAATCTCCATTTTTTTGCTGTGATGCGCGAGTACAATGTCCTAGGATTCTTTTTGGTGAGTTCCATTTTTCTAAAAGTGTGATCTACATGGACCATGTATGTGCCTGTTGAAACTGTCAATTCATACTATAGTTTGCTTTATACTAATCACTTTTTTGTATTTGTGCAAACAGGGTGCTCAGCTTGAATTCAATGGGAACTACATAAAATGTTCATGAATACATCGAATCATTCATTTCCACCACAATAAAGGAGGTGCCGATAAGTTCAAGGCGTTGCAACATATAAGGGCGAAATCATAGAAGCTATGCATGAATTTGGTTGATTTTGGTGGAACTGCACAAAAAGAACAGCTGGTTTATTTAGCACGAAGTGCCTTGTCAATGTACGAACTAAAGGAAAACCCTGCCCATTCCACAATCGTAGGCATTTGATATTTTGGAATGGGACAACCTTGTCAAATTTTGCTCATTGATTTTAGCAAGACATGCGTTTGATATTTTCGAATGGGACGCCCTTTGCTGTCAGCAGCGTCGATCAATTTTTTCTTTATTCTTCAGTTGTGAAGTAAATATTGCCTCTGACATGTGAGTCGCTAAGATGCTTAATCATCGATTGTTTTGAATGTTCTCTATGAATTGCCAGGCCTGTGTGTTTGATTGCAATGTACAGAAACGCTAAAAAGCTGCTCAAACTCTTTGTACTCCTTCTGTTCCTTTTTACTTCACACATTGTGAAAGTGCATACTTTTTTGTATAAGATTGGTCAAAGTAGAGATACTTTGACTGCAGACAAAACTTGTATGCAGACTAGAAAGGTCCAGAGGCAGTACATGTGAAACTGCTACAAACGAGGTGATCACCCTGGGAATAATGCTAGTACGTATTGTTTTGCATGTTCATCCAATGCCAGTGATACAGGAATTCAAACTTGTCGAAATAAATTCATTCATACACGTTCAGATTTCATATAAACATGCCGTATTTCATTACATTTCATACATTCTTCAACGAAGAAGGGGTGCGCTAGAGGTATAATTAATTAACCAAACCTACCCACTTGTGTCCCGCTGAGCCGAACAGAAGCTTCAGTGACTTAACTGCAGGTGCACTTGCGTAACTGACATGTGGCCTGTTGGGCCCATGTGTCAGTCAGCCAACTGCACCAGCAGTTATGTAGAAGCAGTGTTATTCTCTAGCGCAGCTCTCCGACTCCACATCGCCACCAACAAGCTAACCGGCCGTCAATAGTCAACCCGCCTAGCATGGCTTCAACCGGAGGGTAGCAGCGGTGGCCTTACTTGGACCCGAGCAGCGGTGACCTACCGTGTTCTACTCTTCCTCGTTTTCTATGTGGCGCGGCCTCGTTGGCAGCAGGGCGGGGCCTCAGTGGACTTGGCGATGTCCTTTGTCTCATTTTCGGCGGGCGGCGCCTCAGCGGAGCGGTGGAAATCCTCCCCCAAGTTGCCGGTAGGGTGGGACCTCGGCTGAGCCGGCGATATCGTCTTCCTCGTTGTTGGAAGGGCGGGGCCTCGGCGGAGCCGGCGGTGTCCTCTGCCTCGTTCTTGGCACCGTGGGGCCTCGGTGGAGCAGGGCCTCATCGACGCGAGCGGAACAGGGACTCGTTAGAGCCGGCATTGTCCTCTGCCTTGTCCTCGGTGTCGCCCAACAACGCCTCGCTCGCTTCATCGCCCTCTTTGCTATCCTCTTTGTAGGCGGCCGCAGCCTCCGCCAAGCGCATGCAGTACCGCCAGCGCTCAAGGAGGCCCTTGCGAGCGGAGCGGTATGAGTTGAGCAGCGCCTCCTGCTCCGTCCGCTCCGCGGCGATCTGCTCCTCTGCGTGCAGGTACTCCTGGAGGAGATGGTGGTTGTAGGCGGCGTCGACCTGCGCCTCCCGGAACTGCTCCTCACGCATCTGCCTCACCCTATCCATATATTGGGCACATGCCTCGCCGATGGTCATGGTGCAATGCACCGGCGAGGATGGCGTGGAGGAGGGGGTTGGCACCGGATCGTTGACTATCATGTTCTCCATTGGGACGTCGTCATCCTCCGGCCAGCCGGTCGGCAGCAATGGCTGCCATCTCCTTGTGGTCCATCGTCCGTCCGTCTCGAAGAGCGCTGGAGCGCGAGGAAGCCATGGTGGGCAGTAGTGGTGTGGACAGGAGAAAGGGAACGGATGCGGATGACTGCGGTTATGGCCGGCGTAGCAGTTTATATAGCAATGGTGGGCGGGTGGAGGGACGGACGTGTGGCGCCGGTGTAGCTGCCTCGGCAACCGCGTATCATTAATGTGGGCGACAGATGGACGGACGGACGACACTTGTGTCCTTTGAAGGCGGAGCAATCGCCTGCACCGGGAAGCGGGGCGGGCGACGCTGACTGTTTCAAGCGGAAAGCGCGCGCGGGCGAGGAGATGTCTTTACTTGGAGAGGATGACAATGGGGACCCACTAGGTCCATAGCCTCACGTACGCAAGTGCCTCCTTATTATATATATATATAATTTATTTTGCTTCCTCCTGGTTTCCTGACATCATGGTCCCACACCATTGTCAACCTATGTACTCCCTCCTTTCCGGTTTATAGGGCTTATCTCAAAGTTTTAGTTTTTCCATTTTATAAGGCTCAATTTGGTTGTTTTCCATCACATGTTCAGATTCCAAGGTGCATTAAATCATTGCATGCAAGTATTAAGAGAAAATTGACCAATGCATGTACTTTATGCATGCATGCATTGTAATTAATGCATTGATAAACATAATTTTTTGAGGATAACAAGAGCATTAATTAGGTGCTTTTGGAAAACTACAAAAAGTATTCCACCACTCGCCATCTACCTTGATTGGTGAGATTTTTGAATTGAGCACTATAAACCAGAAAGGAGGAAGTAGTCAATAAACAAGAGAATTGCACAAGAAGCGGCCGACAGCTGGGACCAAGCAGCTCGAGCAGTATTTGTGTTTTTGAGGTGTGAGCACTGCAGAGTTTTTCGATATTTAGCCCAGATATTAATTTTTCTCCTCTGAACAACAATAAAAACATCGCTGCAGGTATTAACTGGGCTGGCTATGGCCCATCTAGCCCAGGCCAGATATCCAGCCCAGATATTAATTTTTTATCAAGCTGAAAAAGGCTAGCCCAGCTATACTTTTTTTAGGAATACACAGGCAAGGTCCAGTTCTTATTCTCCACCCCAATGGGCTGCAAATCTTTCCTAGGAGGGATGCATTAGGCTTAACAAGAAAATGGGCTTTAAGGAATAATAAATGGGATGTAATTATAAAAACTGGACAGTAACTATAAAAAATTGCACCACACACGTGATTACTTTATAAAATATTATTTTTGGATATTGAAAATTTTAATTTCATTAATTGTTGCGAGCGCAATGTTTCGTTGGATTTTTATGTAATATAAATTTATATTGAAATTGTATTTAATATGACTAGAAATTTCGGGATAAAAATATTTTGGATCCCATCAAAATCTGGGAAATTTTATTGAATTCTGTTTTGAACGGTTGGTTGAAATGGGCTATACTTTTAAAAAAATTGTAAATGGGCTGTAGTAAATTCAATTAGAATTCAAAAATGGGCTATAAGTTCTCTGCCACACACTTCTGGCCTTATTAAGTTGATGCGTCCCCTAAAAAAACAGAGTTCGGCTTTGTCAACTTATAGTCAACACACGGTTCTAGCAGCAGTAGCCGTCGGATGTCCATCCAACAGATGATGTGCTTCTTCTTCAATCTCGGATATTCTAGCTTCACCCACCCAAAAAATGATTCCTCCCCCTGACATCTGGGGCGCACCGTTTCGGAAGCTGACCTGTGGGCCTACTAAGTTGATGTACCAAGGGCTTTGTCAACTTACTCAATATAAACGATTCTAGCTGCAGTGACCGTACGATGCCCATCCAACGGCCGTCGTGCTTCTTCAAACACTTGTCTTCTTGCTCCAGCCGCCCAAAGTAGCGCCGGTCGTGCCGCCTGCTCCTGCCTCCCGTGGCCGGATGTGCTTCCGCGGAGGCCTCACCGCCCCCTACTACTCCCACCGCTGGCCAGGCCATCCCTCTACTCACCCACACCCCCTATTATTCTGCAGCGATGGGAGCGCAGCCGAACCAGTGAACCCTCGTACTCCTCTCCGTGTGTGCATCCACAACCGCGTCTGCCCCGGCTCCGCTTCGTCCCCTTCCTAGGCCTCGCCGTCGTCCACCCCCGTGGTGCTCACGGCGTGGCGTGGTCAACGTGGTCAAGGAACGACTTCCATCGGACGTGGACTGTACGTGGAGAGGCTGACAGGTAGGTCCATGGCAGCCGCAAGGAAGTGCCTCCTTATTACGCACAAAATAATTATTCCTCCACCTGACAGCGGGGACCCACCGGAAGGGCCACCGTATTTCGCGAAAAAAATTATTTCCCCCCTCACTGCTGGGACCCACGAGCTACATCTTAGCACGCAAGGAAGTGCGTCCAAAAAAATGATTCCCCCCCCCTGACTGTTGGGACCCCAGCTACATCTTCGCACGCAAGGAAGTGCATCCGGAAAAAAACGATTTGCCCCCCGACTGCTGGGACCCACCAGCTACACCTTCGCATGCAAGGAAGTGCATCCGGGCAAAAAAACAATTCGCCCTCCTGACTACTCGGACCCAGCAGCTACACCTTCGCACGCAAGGAAGTGCGTCCGGGCAAAAAAAACCAAAACAATTCGCCCCCTTGACTGCTGGGACCCACCAGCTACATCTTCGCAGGCTAGGAAGTGCCTATCAGTCGGGACCCACCTGGTCGAAGCGTACATAGCGTTGTCATTCTGTTCGTGAACGTGTACGTACATACTGGTCATTGTAGAGGCGTGCACGTGTCGTAGTAGAGGCGCGCACGTAGCATGTACACGTACGTACAGTGGCCAGGGTGCAAGAAAGAAAATACGGCCACGTACGTACATACGGGCAGGGTCTCGAACGCCTACTCGCGCATACGTACGGCCAGGGCTCGTGTACATGGCTGGGTCAGAACGGAGAAACGGCGTCATCGTCGTGTTCATGGGGAGGCAACGGAATGCATTGTGTTCATGGGGAGGCAACGGAATGTGTCGTGTTCATGGGGAGGCAACGGAATGTGTCGTGTTCATGGGGAGGCAACGGAATGCGTCGTGTTCATAGGGAGGCAACGGAACACGTGGGAGCCAACCGGCTGGGTCGGAACAGAACGCGTGGTCGTGTTCATCGGGAGGGCTTGGATGGAACTTGCAAGGGAAACGAGGCCTGGCGTACCGCAGAACGGAGGAAACGGACCTCCTACGTTTGGAACAGGGTCTTGTTGATCGGAAGGGGTGTGGCGTACCGCAAAACGGAGGAAACGGACCTCCTACGGTCGAAACGGGGGTCCTGTTTATCGGGAGGGGTGGGGCGTACCGCAAAACGGACGAAATGTACCTCCTACGGTCGAAACGGAGGTCCTGTTGATCGGGAGGGGTGTGGCGTACCGCAAAACGGATGAAACGGACCTCCTACGGTCGAAACAGGGGTCCTATTGATCGGGAGGTGTGTGGCGTACCGCAAAACGGACGAAACGGACATCCTATGGTCGAAACGGGGGTCCTGTTCATCGGGAGGGGTGTGGCGTAACACAAAACGGGACTCCACGGGATACTGTTCATCTCCACCGTCGACCTCCTCCAGCATCCACGGGGTACCGTCGACCTCCTCAGGCCTCCACGGGCTTCTGTTCATCCCGCCTCCACTGCACGCTACTCGACCGGCTACTGTTGAACCACCCCTCCACGAGCACCCCTCCCCCGTCTACTGTTCATCCAACCCTCCATACCACGGGGGCATGTTCAACCACCCCTCCATGGGCACCCCTCCACCGTCTACTATTCATCCAGCCCTCCACGCCATGGGGTCCTGTTCATCCAGAGGCAACGCCACCACTCACTGTTCATCCAACCCCCCACCCCACCCCGCAACGCTCACTGTTAATCCAATCGATCGGCTTTAGTTAGCAGCAGTAACGAAGGAATCGCTCGATCAGGTTCAGTTAACAGCCATCGATCGATCGCTCGGGTTCAGTAACGCGTAGCCTGCAGTGCAATCGCTCGGGTTCAGTTAGAGCCAACGCCTCGCTCGGGTTCAGTTAGAGCCAACGCCTCGCACACACGCACGTACGTGTATGAGAGAAACGCGCATCGCTCGGCCCCCGACCACCCACCGTAATGGGGAACTCCCTGAAATTTTCCTCGCCCTCGCTTCTACCATGGTTTTGTCCGTCATGGATGGCCCAAAGGATATCATGTAGCTGCGTCTCTGGCCCGCCCAGGACGAAACCCTATTTTCTGTCATGATGTTTTGTCATAGAAGTAGGAGCCCACCACATCTATGATGATACCGGGTTTTGTCACAATTATCGTCATAGAAGTGTCATATGTATGACAGGAAAAAAATTTGTTCGGCCCAAAATGTCACGGATGTGTCTTTTTTTTGTAGTGTATCCACCAAATATTCAGGGCATTTCCGCTTCCAGTGACCATTTCCTTTGCAGTAGAAGCACTTAGTTTCAGGCTTTGGTCCAGTTTTGGGCTTCTTCATGGGAGTGACAACTTCCTTGCCATTCTACTTTAAGTTACCTTTCTTTTACTTTGCGCTTTTATTGAAACTAGTGGTCTTATCAATCATCAACACTTGATGCTCTTTTCTTGATTTCTACCTTCATCGATTTCAACATCACAAAGAGGTCGGGAATCGTTTTCTTCATCCATTGCATTATAGTTCATGACGAAGTTCCAGTAACTTGGTGATGGTGACTAGAGAACTCTGCCAATCACTATCTTACCTGGAAGATTAACTCCCACTTGATTCAAGCGATTGTAGTACTTAGACAATCTAAGCACTTGCTCACTAGTTGAGCAATTCTCCTCCATCTTTTAGGTATAGAACTTGTTGGAGACTTCATATCTCTCAACTCGGGTATTCTCTTGAAATATTAACTTCAACTCCTGGAACATCTCATATGATCCATGACGTTCAAAAAGTCTTTGAAGTCTCGATTCTAAGCCGTTAAGTATGGTGCACTAAACTATCAAGTAGTCATCATGTTGAGCTAGCCAAACGTTCATAACGTCTGCATCTGCTCTTGCAATAGGTCTGTCACCTAGCGGTGCATCAAGGACATAATTCTTCTGTGCAGCAATGAGGATACACCTCAGATCACGGACCTTGTCCATATCATTGCTACTATCATCTTTCAACATAGTTTTGTCTAGGAACATATCAAAATAAACATATGAAATCAACAACGCGAGCTATTGATCTACAGCATAATTTGCAAAATACTACCAGGACTAAATTCATGATAAATTTAAGTTCAATTAATCATATTACTTAAGAACTCCCACTTAGATAGACATCTCTCTAATCATCTAAGTGATCACGTGATCCAAATCAACTAAACCATAACCGATCATCACGTGAAATGGAGTAGTTTCCAATGGTGAACATCACTATGTTGATCATATCTACTATATGATTCACGCTCGACCTTTCGGTCTCAATGTTCCGAGGCCATATCTGCATATGCTAGGCTTGTCAAGTTTAGCCTGAGTATTCTGCATGTGCAAAAATGGCTAGCATCCGTTGTAGATGGACGTAGAGCTTATCACACCCGATCATCACGTGGTGTCTGGGCACGACAAACTTTGGCAACGGTGCATACTCCCGGAGAACACTTTTATCTTGAAATTTAGTGAGAGATCATCTTATAATGCTACCGTTAATTAAAGCAAGATAAGATGAATAAAAGATAAACATCACGTGCAATCAATATAAAGTGATATGATATGGCCATCATCATCTTGTGCTTGTGATCTCCATCTCCGAAGCACCGTCATGATCACCATCGTCACCGGCGCGACACCTTGACCTCCTTCGTAGCATCATTGTCGTCTCGCCAACTATTGCTTCTACGGCTATCGCTACCGCTTAGTGATAAAGTAAAGCAATTACAGGGCGATTGCATTGCATACAATGAAGCGACAACCATATGGCTCCTACCAGTTGCCGATAACTTGGTTACAGAACATGATCATCTCATACAATAAAATATAGCATCATGCCTTGACCATATCACATCACAACATGCCCAGCAAAAACAAGTTAGACGTCCTCTACTTTGTTGTTGCAAGTTTTACGTGGCTGCTACGGGCTGAGCAAGAACCATTCTTACCTATGCATCAAAACCACAATGATAGTTTGTCAAGTTAGTGCTGATTCAACCTTGTCAAGGACCGGGCGTAGCCACACTCGGTTGAACTAAAGTTGGAGAAACTGACACCCGCCAGCCACCTGTGTGCAAAGCACGTCGGTAGAACCAGTCTCGCATAAGCGTACACATAATGTCGGTCCGGGCCGCTTCATCCAACAATACCGGCGAACCAAAGTATGACATGCTGGTAAGCAGTATGACTTGTATCACCCACAACTTACTTATGTTCTACTCGTGCATATAACATCAATGCATAAAACCTAGGCTCGGACGCCACTATTGGGTAACGCAGTAATTTCAAAAAAATTCCTACGCACACACAAGATGATGGTGATGCATAGCAACGAGACGGGAGAGTGTGTCCACGTAACCTCGTAGACTCAAAGCGGAAGCGTTTGCACAACGCAGTTGATGTAGTCGTACGTCTTCATGGCCCGACCGATCAAGCACCGAAAGCACGGCACCTCCGAGTTCTTGCACACGTTCAGCTCGATGACGTCCCTCGAACTCCAATCCAACCGAGTGTCGAGGGAGAGTTCCGTCAGTACGACGGCGTGGTGACAATGATGATGTTCTACCAATGCAGGGCTTTGCCTAAGCACCTCTACGATATTATCGAGGAGGACTATGGTGGAGGGGGCACCGCACACGGCTAAGAGATCAATGATCAATTGTTGTGTCTATGGGGTGCCCCCTACCCCCGTATATAAAGGAGCAAGGGGGGAGGTGGCCGACCAAGGAGGAGGGCGCGCCAAGGGGGGAGTCCTACTCCCACCGGGAGTAGGACTCCTCCTTTCCTTGTTGGAGTAGGAGAGAAGGAAAGAGGAGGAGAGGGAGAAGGAAAAGGGGGCTGCACCCTTTTTCCAATTCGGTCCAAAGGGGGGGGCGCATGCCTCCTTGCTTTTGGCCTCTCTCCTCTATTTCCGTATGGCCCAATAAGGCCCATATACTCCCCGGCGAATTCCTGTAACTATCCGGTACTCCGAAAAATACCCGAATCACTCGGAACCTTTCCGAAGTCCGAATATAGTCATCCAATATATCGATCTTTACGTCTTGACCATTTAGAGACTCCTCGTCATGTCCCCAATCTCATCTGGGACTCCGAACTACCTTCGGTACATCAAAATACATAAACTCATAATATAATCGTCATGTAACTTTAAGCGTGCGGACCCTACGGGTTCGAGAACTATGTAGACATGACCGAGACACGTCTCCGGTCAATAACCAATAGCGGAACCTGGATGCTCATATTGGCTCCCACATATTCTACAAAGATCTTTACCAGTCAAAACCGCATAACAACATATGTTGTTCCCCTTGTCATCGGTATGTTACTTGCCCGAGATTCGATCATCGGTATCTCAATACCTAGTTCAATCTCATTACTGGCAAGTCTCTTTACTCGTTCCGTAATACATCATCCTGCAACTAACTCATTAGTTGCAACGCTTGCAAGGCTTATATTGATGTGCATTATTGAGTGGGCCCAGAGACACCTCTCCGACAATCGGAGTGACAAGTCCTAATCTCGAAATATGCCAGCCCAACAAGTACCTTTGGAGACACCTGTAGAGCACCTTTATAATCACCCAGTTACATTGTGATGTTTGGTAGCACACAAAGTGTTCCTCCGGTAAACGGGAGTTGCATAATCTCATAGTCATAGGAACATGTATAAGTCATGAACAAAGCAATAGCAACATACTAAACGATCAAGTGCTAAGCTAACGGAATGAGTCAAGTCAATCACATCATTCTCCTAATGATGTTTTCCCGTTAATCAAATGACAACTCTTTGTCCATGGCTAGGGAACATAACCATCTTTGATTAATGAGCTAGTCAAGTAGAGGCATACTAGTGACACTTAGTTTGTCTATGTATTCTCACATTTATCATGAAATAAGGAAATAAATAATAACTTTATTATTGCCTCTAGGGCATATTTCCTTTAGTATGTGCATGAGTTGGACCGGATGGAGTTAGTGCCTTGGCGTGTGTACATGCATGGCTACATGCATCCTGTACATGCGTGGCTTGTTGCGTGGTTATCAATATAAACTATAAAACATCTTCAAATTAGCATCCTGATGTATCATTTCTAGTGGTTACCAAAGAGTTCATGTTCTTTTATTTGTTTATAGGTGGGCAGCAGGCAAAAAACAGGGGAAAACGCGCAAGGTTCCTTGCAGACACTCCACCGCGAGGTTCCTTGCTCCGTCTCGGTCGTCGGGAATCTATGTTCTTCAACTCTTTTCTTTTACGTGAGCTTTGTTCATCCTTTTGCCAACACGCGAGACATCTAGCATCAAGGTGCACGTGTCATGCAAGAAAATGGAGATAATAAGATAAGCAGTGCGTAAGTGAGTCGTGCACTTCGATGGCACCTACTACTATGCAATATTTTTTCTCCTCGATGGCACGTGAATAGTGCACATACTCAACGACGGAGCACGGGATGGTAGCCATGACATGGTCAGCCCTTTTTTGGAGAGAGTATGTACTAAATAACTTCGATGTGTCCCGTCAACTCGCAGAACGACGAGAAGCTTGATTACGCCTTCTCCCTCGGCAACGCTTGCGCGGTGGCTCGCAGCACGAGGAGAAACTTTTTCTTCAAGTGGTGTACGTGCAACCATTCATTTGGTGTCAGATTGCCAGAAGTACTACTATAGAACCATCGACTTCCGGAAGAGGCGAAGCGCCAAGCGCAATGTCACCCAGACTAGGCGTTGTGGGAGTAACATCAGTAGGGGTACCCTCCTTTTTTATTCTAGAAACAACCACACACGAATATCGAGGTGTTGGTTACTTATAAAAAATTTCTTGGAGTCCGTGCTCAGCCCTCCTCTATCTCTCTTCTCAGCTAGTCAGCAGACGCACGGAGCCCATCGTCTGTTTGCTGATATGCGGTCCCACATGTCAGTGAAAACGCAAGAGGACCCACTGAACCTGCACATCTTTCACCTCAACATGCTGGTGATGAAAAACAAATCCAATAAAGATCTTCTGTGGCCTCTTTTGTAGTTACTCAAGAGTAGTAAGATTTTATTTACAGTTTAACCCAAGATGAACATCACGTGGCTTCAACTACCACTCTATTTTCTTGCATGACATGACCTGGATGCTGGATGTCCCACGTGTCGGCAAAAGGAGGAAGAACCCAACCAAATCTTGGGTTGTGCTCTCGGATTAGACTAGTTGTGCTAACTTCAAAAAAATAGTGTGTACTCCCTCCGTTCCTAAATGTAAGTCTTTCTAGAAATTCCACTATAAACCAAATACGGATGTATATAGATGCATTTTAAGTTTAGATTCATTCATTTTGCTCTGTATGTAGCCCACCTAGTGGAATCACAACAAAGAGTTATATTTTGGAACGGGGGGAGTAGAATGGATGCAAGTTTTGGTATTGGGAAGAAGAGCACGGCCACCGCATCCGAGAAATGGCCCGGACACGCCCCCATTGCCCTACTCAAACGGACAGAATCCGGGGAAAACGGAGGTCCGTTTGGGGTCGTGCATTGGAGTTGGCCTTACAAGTGGGACTGCAGTTGAGGAAACCAACTATCGACAAAGCCCCACCTCGCCCGACGCGCGATGGCTGAGTTAGAGAAACGATGAGGTTGAAGAGATTGCTGTAGCATGGACACTGAAAATATGGTGTCAGATGGAAGTCGTGCTGGTGGCGTGTGTCGTACTCCTGGACGTGAATGCTTGTTCTGGCCCATGCCATCCTACTACTCCTACTACTTATATAGTAGTAGTATCGAGGATTCGAGGTGCTGGTTACGTACCGCGAACACATTAACATATGGCCCACCTCATACTGTGGCCAAATTTCCTGGAGTCCGTGCTAGGTTAAAAAGTATTCTTTATGAGGGTGGGTGGCTGGTCTCAAGTTTAAAACTTGTTGTATTACGTATACATAGACGTAGAGATAGTGTAGCAGTTCTGAAAGTTTGAACCCAAACATCAGAATCATGTGAGGACTCATCCGAGGACCTAGGATGATGGGATTCGCAACTACAGTAAAAACAGCCGCCCGACGCGCGAATCATGTGAAGCTAGTACAAATAGTGTAGTACTATTGTTGATTGGCCTCAGCTGATAACCTGTTGCAACGCACGAACAATTATGTATTCAGAAAATATTTCTTTGCCTCGTCGCAGCACTCACTCAGAGAAGCGACTCGAAAGCCATTCATAAATTTAGTAAGTTTATCATAGGCATATCAATTTATTACATACAACAGGTCATCAACCCACAACTACAACGAGGATACATTATAAACACTAAAGTTTTCATCACACAACAAATAAAAAGCAATGAAATGAACTTCAACTCAACCAATCCTCGGCGTTGGAAATGCTTGCTTTGAACCAGAAGTGATTCTCTGGGAATGGCCATCTATTGTCAATCTCGAGACCAACACAGGACTGATCATCCAGGCTAAAGCGGCCTACTATATCAGTACCAGGGTAGGGAACCACCGAAATGTCCGAGGTATAGATACAGTTGCTTCTCATGAATGGTAGTAACATTGTGTCAACAGCAGTTGGATCGCCTTTCACCATCATTGGATAGTTTTGTCCAAGGAAGAGCGAGTTTTCTCTGAGACTATCAATTCTGTACCAGGGAGAAGGTCTTGGCGCCAGCACACGAGAATCCATCCTGAATACCATGCAACGGGTGTCGGAATAGGTCCGGAGAGTGCGACCATGACAACACCTGCTTCCTTAGTAGTAACATCAACAGTGGGCTGTATATAGACAAGAAGGGGTGATCCATCGGAATAAGTTGTCAGGCTCTACTGAGTATATGGATCCTGCTCATCCTCATGCTCGTGATCATCACCATTGTCATCTCCCCCTTGGTTATAAAAATTTTCATGTATAGGTGGTGGAATGTTCGCAGGACCTTGGAAACACAAGAAGAAGGTTAATTAGTAAAGGGAAACTTGCTAACCCGCATGGATGTGGACGAAACAATTATAATTACGGTGGAAGGCAAACATACAAAAACTACGAGGATCCCATGCAAAAATAGTGCCATGAGTGGTGGAAGCAAACACAAGACCCTCGTATTGAATTGCATCACAGGACACATCCATGTACAAAAACTGATTTTTGAGCAATATCCATCCAGTCGAACCACGAAGGATGGCAACAAGCTTGTTGAAGATAACAACAACTCCATAGTTCCTATAATTCTAAGAGCGGTTGCGAACTCGACAAATTGCTATCTTCCGTAGAAGAGAGTCGCCATGATTGTTTTTGAACATGCGTAGAATACCGGTGTGCTCAACCTCTGGGCAGTGTGTTGAGATTTTTGGAAGTGGATCCCGGTGAAGAGTGTACACATTCACAAGTTCCCACTCGCAGTTGTACCAAATATAAACAACCCAATCTCCATTTGCACCTGCCCAAGCATTGCCCTCAAGCGATGGCATCTTAACATCATACCTATCATTATCAAGCGGCATCAACTTGCACAAGGAGAGGCCTCCGTCGTCCCCGCGCCAGTCATCAGGGTCACGGCGAAGAAGAGAGAGGAGATCAAACCGCTCCTGGACCCTTGGGTTCCTTGTAATGATGTTATTAGTTGAGTTGAGAATGGTCTTGAACGAACCTGCCATGCTAGCCGAGGTGATGAAATCGCACCGATCAATGAGTTCCTCCACCACGTCATCTTTCAGATCGGGGCAAGAATAACGGGATCGTTTCTGGCCTGTTCCTTCCATGGATAAGACGATCGAACAATGGCAGAAGGAAGGGTTAAGGAAAATGGAGGAGGGCCGAAGAGCGTGTGACAACAATTCCAAATCGTGAGGGAAAGGCGAAGAATCGGTGGACGGTTGCCTGTTTGCCACAGTACACGAAGAGGCGCCCCGGCCTACACGTCCATTCGGAAATACTAGTAGAAAAGGACTCGCCGTTGTCTCACTGACATGTTGGAACAGGACCACATGTCAACGAAACATGGTGTGTAGTTTCCCGTGCAAAATGCGATCTGGCCGCGTTGGCCCGAGGTGCCGCATTAGTTATCGACCTCTATTTTTTAATGGCGTGTCGTTCAGTTTTGAAGCACGACGAACTGGTACTATATGCACAGAAAATATAAACTACTCTACCACTACTCCACCTCTAGTACTAGTATTATAAAAAAGATATAGAGGCTGGAGCTTCAGCGCTTTCTTGCTAAGGGAATCCCACTTGCTTCTCACACTATCACCCTCTCTCCAGATCTAAAAAAGACGACCTCTCTCTCCCTCCTCACCGGAGGTCACAGATCCGTCGGGGAAGAAAAGGACATGCAGCGTTGACGCCCTCGTCGTCCGCGAGCGAGGTCACGCACCGATGAAAAGGCCGTCCTCTCAGACCGAGCGCCCGCGTGGGATGGCCTCCGTCCCCAAGCTCGGTGCCGTAGTGTGTGCGGAGGACGACGACCACGACCGAAGCAACTTCCCGCCGACCCTCAGGTATGCTACCTATTTTTGAACCATACCCTTGTTCTATTGGCTCAGCTGCCACGTCACTGCATGTGGATCTTTTTCCACTCCACCATCTTCCAAATTTTCTATCCTCTGCTCTGCTAGTCACCCACATGAAAACATTAATTTGCACTATTAAAGGAAACCCTACTTCATGCAGACTAATCCATGTCTAGGTTGAATAAGGAAAGGAAGGGAGACTATATATTGTCCAAGAGAGTAGGCATCGAATCCGTATCTAGGTTGAAAAGGGGAAAATCCGTAGCTAAGGAACGAGTCTCGTGTCTCTTGGTTGAAGAAGCGGTAGAAAGGCATGACAACGCTATAGAGAATGACCAGGTCGATCGGTTTGTTGTCCTCACATAGGAAAAAGGTTGCTAACAGAACAAAAACGGGACGTAATCCACATATGCTGCATGGATATTTGTTGCTCTGGGCAACCATACTTCCCTCACCACTCTGCGTCCGTGGAGGTACATCGTACTGGTGCACCCACTGTCCGAATGGGCCTCCCATGCTCTTATTGCCACTTTTTTGCTGTTAGTATAATGCCAGCAGTCAAGTCGAGCAATGCTACTACTAAAGTGATACCACATTTAGCTAATGTCGCACTCAGTCTAATGCCACCGACAAATTTAAGCAATGCCATTTAATGTCACTGGATTATTTCAGGGTTAGCTGTTGATTGTGGATGTATTAAAGATTTTTCAGCTAAGGCATTCTAATGATGTTGCACAACCAGTATACCAACGATGAAACTTGTTACTACCTTCAGATTTTTGCATTGTTAATGCTTATTGAATATATACCTCACTTTCATGAGATAAATTATTTTTTTGTATAGTGTCTCCAAATGCCAGGGCGCTGATGTCATTTTATTTAGGTTAAGCTACAGAAAAAATTATGAAGACAAGAGAAAAGGTCAAGAGTGGGCACCTCATCATCTGGTTGTTCTCTTGATTCGCTCGATCAAGTTTTTATGTTTAATAGATTATCAAGATTGGGATAGCAATTTTTAAGGTCCCCACGAGTTCAAAATGATATTTACCTTGGATTTACATGCTTTGCAATTTTTTATAGTGTCATTAGTTAATAATGCTAGTTACCTTTTGTATTTGGTTTAATGCTCATGCACAGCTAGTACACCAATGCTGAAACTTGTGATGAGGCACGGACTAGCGAGATGCTAATTCGCGCATGTAGATGCATGGCTCGAACTTTCACGGTGATGCTTAATCAACAGTTCGTCCCCTTGTTCTTCCTTGCAACCTTCAAGATAATTTTCACCTGTGTACAAAAATACACAAACGAAAATAATGACCCCCTCGGATCAGCATGTAGGCGTCGATGTGATGATCAACCCTTCGGCGCTAGTAAATTTCCACGATGAAAAAATCACAGATAATACAGAAGATATGGCCGCCCGTAACTCGGACGATTTTCTGTATATCTCATAATCGAAATAAAACTCCAAAACTGATCTAGTTACATGGACGCAAGGCCTTTTATATGGCTGATCCTCACGTGCACGTACACGGCCTAATGGTCAAACGACCTGGACTCCTATGTACGTACTACTAGTACGATTAGTACAAAGAACTAGGAAAGTAATTTAAAGGCTCGCGTTCAACTACCTAAAAAGATCAGGATAATCTATTAAATATGTAAAAAAAAAAGAATTTATCCCTTGGCAGATCCTCCCCTGTACGCATGCAGTTTTAAATGGAAGCTGCCGATTTTGATATATTCTGGAGGTGTACGGAAGGTAGGAACCACCTTGATGGGCGCTGGATTCTGCCGGATTGTTCGGTTATCTCCATGATAAGTGGCAGATATTTCTGGTGAGATTTTATGTAGTTCACCTCTAGCTCTACGGTCACATAATTCATATACACGCATCAAACTTGGGTGTATATGATTATGTTTCAAGTTGTCTCCTTGATTTGCCACGCTCACAAAACCAGGTCCACATACCATGCGCATCTTTCCATCTCTACATTGTCGCAGATTAGGCAAATGAACACTAGTCTTCTCGGCAATAATGTTACTGCTGTTCGCTTTCTTCTGCATCACGCCCATGACACGTTTTGCAACAAAATAACCTGACTTGGAAATTAAATTGATGTTCGCTTCTTTGACATCTTTAGCTGGAACCATGGCCGTATCATCCTCCCTCCCTTGAAGACAAACCGTCCTCGGTTTCGAATCCAATTTCTGTCCAAGCTTTCTTTCCAAAACTGGCTTATCTATAGCGATTGCACTATTCGGCATCGGCTTTAGCACGTATTTCCTCCCATCATGCATAAATGTATATGTGTTCGATCTTCCAGCATGTATTGCATCATGATCGAATTGCCAAGGCCTTCCTAATAGCAAATGACACGCATCCATAGGCACAACGTCACAATCCACCTTATCAATTTAATATCCAACCGCAAATGTCACACGTACCTTATGTGTAATCTTTAATTTCCCAGAATTATATAGCCACTCGACGTGATGCGGTTGCGGGTGCCGCCACATGGATAAACCCAGTTCTTGCACAAGATCTTTACTAATGGCATTAGTAAAACTGCCACCATCAATTATCATCTTACATGCACGGTCCTTAATCATGCACTTTGTTTTAAAAACACTTCATCGCTGCCCCTTTGCACCACTATCATCTTGTACCTTCTCCACCAAAAGATTCAACCCCTCCGTTGGTGCATCAACTTCTTCCTTTCTTTCTTCCCGATGTTCTTCTCTTTTTAGCAAACGATTTTTCCAATCTGCCCTGAACACATCCGTTGGCATGGGAACAAAACAAATTTGTTGGCCCTTCCATGATAGAGAGTAACTATTGTTCTTGCAATTTCGAACAGCCCCAACACGGTTGCACCATGGATTACCAAGTAGCAGATGGCACGACACCATGGACACAGGACAAACGTGAAAAAATTCCGCACAACAATATTTTCCCAGATAAAAAAATAGCAAAATCCGATGAGTAATTTTGATTTCACCTTTGAACCACTCCAGCGTGTACGGTCTTTGAAGAGGCGCCATCTTCAGCCCCAATTTTTCCACCACCTCGATGCTCACCATATTGACCGCAGAACATTCATCGATCGTCAAATTCACACACCGTTCCTTCACGACGCATCGTGTGTGAAAAAGAACAACCTCGCCGATGCCTTCGTCCTCCATCAATACGTTCCTGCTCAACACCTCCATACTCGCCTCCGCAGACGATATTGCAAATTGAATCGCCGTGACTAACCTTAGCTCTGCATACCACTTGATGAGGCACGGACTAGCGAGATGCTAATTCGCGCGTGTAGATGGCCCGATCTTTCACGGTGATGTTTAATCAACAGTTCGTCCCCTTGTTCTTCCTTGCAACCTTCAAGATAATTTTCACCTGTGTACGAAAATACACAAACGAAAATAATGACACCCTCGGATCAGCACGTAGGCGTCGATGTGATGATCAACCCTCCGGTGCTAGTAAATTTCCACGATGAGAAAATCACAGATAATACACAAGATATGGCCGCCCGTAACTCGGACGTTTTTCTGTATATTTCATACTCGAAATAAAACTCCAAAACTGATCTAGTTACATGGACGCAAGGCCTTTTATATGGCTGATCCTCACGTGCACGTACATGGCCTGATGGTCAAACGACCTGGACTCCCATGTACGTACTACTAGTACGATTAGCCTCAAAAAAAAGTACCAAGAAATAGGAAAGTAATTTAAAGGCTCACGTTCAACTACCTAAAAAGATAAAGATAATCTATTAAATATGTAAAAAAAAGGATTTATCCCTTGGCAGATCCTCCCCTGTACGCATGCAGTTTTAAATGGAAGATGCCGATTTTGATATATTCTGGAGGTGTACGGAAGGTAGGAACCACCTTGATGGGCGCTGGATTCTGCCAGATTGTTTGGTTATCTCCATGATAACTGGCAGATATTTCTGGTGAGATTTTATGTAGTTCACCTCTAGCTCTACGGTCACTTAATTCATATACACCCATCACACTCGGGTGTATACGATTATGTTTCAAGTTGTCTCCTTGAGTTGCCACGCTCACAAAACCAGGTCCACATACCATGCACATATTTCCATCTCTACATTGTCACAGATTAGGCAAATGAACACTAGTCTTCTCGGCAATAATGTTACTGCTGTTCGCCTTCATCTCCATCGCGCCCATGACACGTTTTGCAACAAAATAACCTGACTTGGAAATTAAATTGATGTTCGCTTCTTTGACATCTTTAGCTGGAACCATGGCCGTATCAACTTGTTACCTTTACATTTTGTATTGTTAATTCTTATAGAAATCTTCCAGTGCTAGAGTTTACTGAAATCTGTTCAGTAAAACCATTGTACTGTACCCTGTAATAAAATAAGTACTCTACTGTTGCACTAGCCACTGGATTAGTGTATATTTGTAGTATTCAAATGGTGTTGCATTAGCGTATGGACATAAATAAAGTGTGGCAAACTTTCCCAGATATGTGCTCAAGAAAAATTACTACCTGTTTTTCTAAATACTAGACGTTTGGGTACTTTAAATTGAACCGCGAAAATGTCTTATATTAAGGAACAGAGGTTGTAGAGTTCACTCAAAATATCCCGGTAAAGCTAGTGACACCTTTGTTAAAATTAATGTTCATTATGTTATCGGAGGAGGCACTAGTCGAAAACGAACCTTTAAAACCGGTTTGTAAGGGCCTTTAGTGCCGGTTATGGAACCGGCACTAAAGTGTGGGCACTAAAGCCCCCCCCCCCTTTAGTACCGGTTCGACACGAACCGGCGCTAAAGTGCCACCACGTGGCGTGAGCTCACGCCCTGGTATGGGGGACCTTTAGTACCGGTTGGTGTTACCAACCGGTACTAAAGGTTTTTTCTTTGAATTTTTTTTTGAAAATTTTGGAAAAAAATTTGATTTTTTTTTCAATTTTTAATTTTTCTAAATTATTTGATAATTTAGTCTCTAATCACCACCTCTCTTAACTGCTCAAGTGTGGATCACTCATTCCAAATCATCTAACTTCCCGACCGGTCACCCATCCCTCTCACTACTCCAGCCCAAGCACGCTTAACTTTCGGATTCTATTCTCCTTCATTTCCAAGTCTGAACTTGTTGTTTTCCTGACAATAGTAAGATATTAATCCTATTAACCCTCAGGAGTTTAGCTTGAGCATGAAGTCACACATTTCACCGTTTGAGTTTGAAACTATTATTCTAAAAAAACAGTAATTATTTAGTAACGCTAATATTTCTTGAATAAGTTTGACCATAGTTTGACCACAGTTTGACCATAGTTTGACCATATTTGACCAAAATTCAAAAAATTGAAATAATTATTTAGTAACACTAATATTCTTGAATAATTATGTAGTAACATTAATACTTCTTGAATAAGTAGTTTGGCCAGATTTAACCAATTTTTTTTAGAAAAACTGAAATTTGACCATATCTTTTTTTCCTTTTGGAATTTGAGGATTCTAAAAAATTCCAAACAGGCCATAGGCGGTATCCATCGGATGCGGATTTTCGTGCTGAATTTTTTGATATATTATACGTTTTTTTCCGACATCGTATGCAAAAGTTATAGCCGTTTTACATTTTCCCTACACTTTTTGCAAAACATGTCCAAATTTAAGTTTTCAAATTTTCCTAACTAATAGATGTAGTAATATAACTACCTCTCGAAAGATTTTATTTTCTGAAGTTTTTATCATTTTCTTTTGATTTTTTCAAAACTGAAATGGCGATACACCGGGGGGGGGGGGTAGAGTTTGAAAATTGCCCTATAGTGCCGGTTTGTGTCTTCAACCGGGACTATAGGTTAAGACTCTGTAGTGCCGGTTGCTGACGCAAACCGGTACTATATGTTAGACCTTTAGTACCGGTTTGTGTCACAAACCGTCACTAAAGGGGCTCGTGGGGCCCTGGCCTGACGCCAGCCTGCCACCATCCCTTTAGTACCGGTTCGTGGCACGAACCGGTACTAAAGGTTCATTACGAACCGACACTAAAGCATAGCCATTAGAACCGGCACTATTGATCACATTAGTGCCGGTTTTTTTACAAACCGGCACTAATGTGCTTCATGTTTGACCCTTTTTCTACTAGTGAGGTCTGTATGTTTATCTCTAATGCATGTCGACTACATACCTGACATCATGATGTAATGTTAAGTCATTTCCTTTTGGACACTGTCACTGAATTGTCAAGGCGGTGACGACATTTTATTTTAGTTGAACTACACAAAATATGCTTAAAAGAAGAGGAAAGGTCAGGAGACGATCATTCTTTCAGAAAGAAATATATATGCCTTTCTGAAATCAGCCGATGTTGCCTTATTTATTCCTTCAAACAGGTGGTTAGAAACAGTCTTGCTACCTTTTCCCATCAAGAATTTGGAATGCTTATATTTGTGAGTCTATGCTTCAATTATTGTGTTTTTTTACAGAAATCACACTTTCAATATCTATGCAAACAGGGATGCTCGATTTTAGTGGAACCGCACAAAAAGTTCAACTGGTTCAACATTAGGAGCATGTTTTCTTCCAAACCTTTATATCCAATTGGTCGCACTATGAGCTATTCATTATGAAGGTACATGGTTTGCTACTATCTTGCTACTCTTTTTGTATTGTCATAAGAGAGTAATACTAGTGGTTTGCATGTGAATTTATTGGCAGAGTGGACCTACATTGGAGGTGCAGCACAGGATTCAATGATTGGATGCTCAATTTTGGTTGTATTGATTTCACCTCATCCATCACTGCGAACATGGATATCCTTGGTCTTATGAAGAATAGGCTTTTTATTTCTGCTCTGAACCAGGAAATCAGTTCAATATGAAATTGTCCAGGGCAAAACATGACTGTATCAAATTTTCCAGTGCCAAAACATGATAGATGCTAAGCGGAAGAGACATGTTTAAACTGAAAATACAAGGTGGGGTATATGTTTACTAGCTGCTTGATATTTTTATAGACAAAGATGTCTGCCCGTTGTTGTTTGGAAACAAACAAAGTGACCGCAATTTTGGTTGACCTGCACAAGAGAATAGTATAGTCAATGCATGCAGTGGCACTTGAAAATAGACACAGAAAGATTGGATAGTCACTTCATGGACTGCCGAAAAGTAGTATTGTACTATTTATTGGCTAACACTAAGTGCTTCATTGCTTTGGTCTGATTATACAATGGGCATCATTTTACCTAAGTTAAAGTTTGTATTCCGTCGCTGTGTGATCGAGAGAAGACCAAATCATATTTCAGTGCATGTTCCTCCATCATGTGTGGTTCATTCTTATTGTTCCAGCTGTTGGTGAAACCATTTACGTTTGCAAGAGGAATTGTAGACTTCACAAACAAATTTGTATTTCAATCTGTACTGAATGTTGGCTAAGAGAAGCATCCATGTTAGTAGGAAGAACATATGTTTTTTCTAGATCTTTGCTTTTGGAGCTACATATTTGTATATGATCTGTGAATCATCGAGATGCATTAACATGTTGATCTTATGTATGGGATTCATACTAGTTGGTTTTAGTTGCGACGCAAGATCCGAAGTGGCTGGTCTTTGCTTTTGGAGCTACATATTTGTATATGATCTGTGAATCATTGAGATACATTAATAGTTCCTTATTTCTGTTAGCTCAGTGTTTACAAGTTACTGATCGATCACTAGCTAGCCTATTAATGCGCTCCTCGAAGTTTTAGTTTCGACGCAAGATCTGAAGTGGCAGTTTTTTGATTAAAAATGCCTACCTCTAAAGAAACTGACAAGCTCCTCTGAAGAAAATGCCATGGGAATCTGAAGAAACTGCCAGCAAAAACGTTCGCAAATGCCTTATCTCCCAGCTAATGTTCATCAACTAATGCGATCGTACATGTACACCATCCAACCTACTCAATCCTACATGTACACTATCCGACCTACTCGATCCTACGCGGATAGATAGCAGATCACGCACGTACTACCTCCTTTCTGGTTTGCAGGGCTCAATTCAAGAAACCATGTACTCGATCTACACAACTAAATAGCGGATCACACACGTACTAGTACCTCCTTTCCAGTTTGTAGGGTTAAATTAAAAAGTTTCACCAACGAAGGTACTCCCTCCGTCCGAGTTTATTAGTCCCATGAGCAAAGCAGCAAGGCCAAGGCATGGCAATAATTAACTACATGCAGAAGTTTAAGCCTAATTTATTCCAGTGATTTAAGTGGTTGCAGGTGTGCCCTCGGCTGCGACTTGTTGCATCCTGCTCCGTGTACTGTCTGTGAGTGATTCTGAGTGCCTGCATGCAGCTGGCCGTAACTAAGGCAGCTAACTGAAGCGAAAAAAGATGCGCTTTAATTGTTGCGCACCTTTTAAATCCGTGGAATCATTATTGACAACGAGGGAGATGATTCGAGTGCACTCGTTTGACGACCGTCATGCCGGAGTGCGATCCAGCACGGATGGGACGGGACGACACAGTCATAATTTCAGTTTCTCTAGTTTTCCACGGCAAGCTGGTATGCTAAGCCATGTTTGCTTATGCATTGAATTGCGATGACCATCGCGCTACCTTCCGCCTATAAGTACTGTTTCCCGGCCTTCTCCGGTGGCACCATGACCCAACTCGCCATATCCTCATAAGCCCCCACCGGCACGACGTTGCTCACCACTTATCCTCGCTCTCACCACATCCGCCATGCCCCCGCCCGTCTGTGATAGGCGAGGCCGGAGGCGGTCACTGCCGGAACTAGTGTTCGGTTTTTCACCGGAAGGTAGACGAAGGGAGGAGGTATTCTATCAGTCTTTAGATGGCAATGCGGAGATCGAGGAGTGTTGTAGATCGACCGCCTGGCGGAGGAGCAAGAGTTGTAGGAGCGCGACCGCCTGGTGCAAGAGCAGCGTCTCGCCGATTTGCGCCGCCAGCGGGACATGGAGCAGCAGCGCACCGACGCTCTGAGTCGCGAGCAGAGTGCCCGTAACTAGGCCGACTACATGGAGGTCGGTGCCCGGCAAATATCCCTAGAGGCTGTCGGTCATGCACGCGTTCGTGACGTCGATTTTTACTACCAGCTCATCAAGTGGGTTTCCCACTTAGATGCCGAAGCTTTAGTGGACCACACCGGCATGGAATGGGCCAACGCACGCGAGCAACGCGCCCTATTGCATCTCTAGCAAGTCCGAGGTGAGGCAGAGGACGCCGGTGCCGGCGTTTAGCGTGTACCGCAGATGCGGCCGGTATCGTCTTGTTAGCTAAGAGTAAGTCAGTACTTGTATGCTACTAGAGTATTAGTGGGAGTAGATAGTTAACTTGGCTATGATGGTTGTCAACGTGAAAGTTCAGTACTCTATATGTGGATCAGACCTGTTACTTTGCTCTGAATGTTGAACTTTCCATTTGAACGTATGGAATGGGCTGTTATTTTCTTAAATGGGTTGTATTTGTCCTCCATGGGTTTAGAGGCTGACTTGTGGGCCTACCAAGTTGACGCGTACACAATCAGGAGATGATTGTACGTGGAGAGGATGACAGCAGGGACCCGCCAAGGTCATGGCAGTACACAAGCAAGTTCCTCCTTATTTCAAGCCAATAAGAAAATGGCACCTCCTAATGGATTTCTGACATCTGGGTCCCATGCCATTGTCAACATAGTCAATAAACGAGAGAATTGTAGAAGGAGCGGCTGACACCAGGGACCCAGCAGCTCGCCCAATTATTTTTGTTTTCGATTAATTTGATAAATGCCACTCCAACTGGTGTTATCGAGAAATGCAACTTCAATTTCCAAACTATGAAAAATGCCATTTCATGCCATTTCTAGTGGCATTTTTCGAAGTCTGGAGTGGCGTTTTTCAAAGTTTGCAAATTGTTGTGGCGTTTCTCAAAGTTTGGAAAAATTGCAGTGGCATTTTTAAAAGTTTGGAAATTGCAGTGGCATTTTGATGAGTCACCATAATTGGAGTAGCATTTATCTAATTTGTTTTTGAGATGGAAGCAGGGTGTCAACTGGGTTGTGCGGGGCACTATGGCCTATCTAGACAGCCTTTTCTTTCATGTTTACCACAGACCAGCCCAGTAGTTTTTTTTTCTTTCTGAAAATGGCCAGCCCAGTTTTTTTTGTGATTTGTCAAGTAAGTCGCTTTGTCAGGCCTGCTGGGCTGCAAATCTTTCAAGACGAGGAGAGCTTCATTCGGCTGGCCGAGAAAATGGCCTATCAGTAATGAGAAATGGGTTGTACATTTTTAAAACACATCAAACCAACAATTAGATTCAAATTTCTTTTTTTTATTTCGAGATTTTAAATTGCATTGATTTTTATGCATGGACAATTTATTGGATTTTATATTGATATACATTTATTTTTAAAATATGTTTGAATGTGACTCAAAATTTCAAGATTAAAAACAGTTCTGACCGCACCGACATAAGCAAAATTTCGTATAATTTTTTAACCGTGGCCACAATATGGGCTGTAATGCTAACAAAAAGAATATGGGCTCCAAAAAACAGTAAGAATTAGCAAATAGATTGAAGAAGCACGACGGCCGTTGGATGGACATCCAACAGTCATTGCTTGTGCGTCAACCTTTGTTTTTTAGGAAAGCCTTAAATCTGTGGAAAACAACATACATGAAATCTGTCATTATTTCGGCCAGCTGTGCTGCCGCGCAGGCCTCACCGCCCCACCGTACTCCCATCGCTAGCCTAGCCATCCCTCTACTCATCCACACCTGCTATTATTCTCCAGCGAAGGCAGACGAACTAGTAAACCCTAGTAGAGTCGTACTCCGCTCTGTGTGGGAAACAACTGCCGAGTCTTCCCTGGCTCCGTGTCATTCCCTTCCTAGGCCTCGCCGCCGTGCACCGCCCTGGTGCTCTCGGTGCAGCGTGGTCAACATGGTCAATGACCGACATGCGTCTGAAGTGGACTGAACATGGAGAGGCTGACAGCTGGGTCCACGGCCGCATGCAAGGAAATGCCTCCTTATTACACGCAAAATAATGATTCCTCTACCTGACATCTAGGACCCACCGAAAGGGCCTCTGTATTTCACGAAAAAACATTACCGCTACTGACAGCTCGGACCCACTAGCCATATCTTCGCATGCAAGGAAGTGCCTCCTTATTACGCACAAAAAATGAATACCCCCACTGCTAGCTGGGACCAAGTATAGTGGGCCTACTAAGTTGACGGGGACGGAGAGCTTTGTCAACTTAGTCAATATGCACGATTCTATCTATAGTGACCGTAGAATGTCAATCAAACGGCCGTAGTGCTTCTTCAACCTCTGGTCTTCTTGCTCGAGCCGCCCAAAGCAGCGCCCGTTGTTCCGCCTGCTCCTGCCTCCCGTGGGCGGCTGTACTGCCACGGAGGCCTCACCGCCCCCATACTACTCCCACCGCTGGCCAGGCCATCCCTCCACTCAACCATAACCCCTGTTATTCTGCGGCGACGGCAGCGTCACACCGCAGCCGAACGAGTGAACCCTCGTACACCTCTCCGGCATGGGCATCCACTACCGCGTCTTCCCCGGCTGCGCGTCGTCCCCTTCTTAGGGCTCGATATCGTCCACCATTGTGGTGCTCTCGGCACGGCGTGATCAATGTGATCAGTGACCGACTTCCATCGGAAGAGTACTGTACATGGAGAGGCTGACAGCCGGGTCCACGGCAGCCGCAAGGAAGTGCCTCCTTATTACGCGGAAAATAATTATTCCTCCACCTAGGAATAGGGACCCATCGGACAGGCCACCGTATTTCGCAAAAAATCGTCCCCCCCTGACTATTGGAACCCACAAGATAGGACACCGTATTTCGCGAAAAAAACGTTCCCCCTACTAAGTTGACTGGGACGAAGGGCATTGTCAACTTAGTAAATATGAACGATTCTAGCTCCAGTGACCGTACCATGTCCCTCCAGCGGTCGTAGTGCTTCTTCAACCTCTGGTCTTCTAGCTCCAGTCACCCAAAGCAGCGCCAGTCGTGCCGCATGCTCCTGCCTCCCGTGGTCGGCTGTGCTGCCGCGGAGGCCTCACCGCCCCCTACTATTCCCACCGGTGGCCAAGCGCTACAGCGATGACAGCCTCACACCGCTGCAGTGACGGTGATGGCTCCACTCCACACGGGCTTCCACTGTCGCCTCTTACCCGGCTCCACGTCGTCCCCTTCCTAGCCCTTGCCATCGTCCGTCTCCTTGGTGCTCTCGGCGCGGCGTGGTCAATGTGGTCAACGACCGACTTCCATCGGAAGAGTACTGTATGTGGAGAGGCTGACAGTTGGGTCCACGGCGGCAGCAAGGAAGTGCCTCCTTATTACGCAAAAAATAATGACTCCTCCACCTGAAATTAGGTACCCATAGACGGGCAACTACTTTTTGCGAAAAAAACATTTCCCCCTGACTCCTGGGACCCAGCAGCTACATCTTCGCACATAAGTGCGTCTGGGCAAAAAAATGATTCACCCTCCTGACTGCTGGGACCCACCATCTACATCTTTGCACTCAAGGAAGTGCCTGACATTCGGGACCCACCTGGTCGAAGCATACGTAGCATTGTAATTATGGTCGTGAACGTGTACGTACATACTGGTCGATGTAGAGGTGCGCACGTGTCGTAGTAGAGGCGCTGGTATTTTGCATAGGATTTTCCTATATTTTTAGTCATGTATGGTCGATCCTTACGTGGCTTGTAACATGACCTTTATTCTATATAAATGAAACACATATTACCATGCAAAACAAAAAAGTGGCGTGCATGTAGCATGTACACGTACATACAGCGGCCATTGTGCAAGAAAGAAAATACGGCCACGTACGTACATACGGGCGGGGTCTCGAACGCCTACTCGCGCATACGTACGGCCAGGGCTTGTGTACATGGATGGGTCGGAACGAAAAAATAGCGTCGTTGTCGTGTTCATGGGGAGCCAACCAGCTGGGTCGGAATGGAATGTGTCATCGTGTTCATCAGGAGCGCTTGGACGGAACAGCCGACGGAAACAAGGCCTGGTGTACAACAGAACGAAGGAAATGGCCTTGTGTTCGACCGGCCATGTTCGAAATGGGATCCTGTTCATTGGGAGGGGTCTGGCATACCGCAAAATGGAGGAAACGGACTTGTGTTGGACCTCCTATGGTCGAAACGGGGTCTTGTTGATCGGGAGGGGTGTGGCATACCGCAAAATGGAGGAAACGGACTTGTGTTGGAGCGCTACGGTCGAAACGGGGGTCCTGTTCATCGGGAGGGGTGTGGCGTACCACAAAACGAGACTCCACGGGATACTGTTCATCTCCATCGTCGTCCTTCTCCAACCTCCATGGGCTACTGTTCATCCACCGTCGACCTCCTCTAGCCTCCACCTGTGACTGTTCATCCACGGGCTCCTATTCATCCAGCCTCCACCGCACGCTACTCCACCGGCTACTATTCAACCAGCCCTCTCCACGGGCTCCTGTTAAACCACCCCTCCACAGGTTCTTCTTCATCCAACCCTCCACCGTATACTATTCATCCAGCCCTCCATGGGGTCGTCCTGTTCATCCAGCCGTCCACGGGGTCCTGTTCTTCTTGCCCCAACCGGCTCGATCGATCAGGGAACTGTTCATCCGGAGGCAACACCACGGGGTCCTGTTCATCCACCCCCACCGGGAACTGTTCATCCAAACCCTTCAGCGGTGCTCACTGTTCATCTAGAGGCAGCAGTTAGCAGCAGTAGCGAAGGAATCGCTCGATCGGGTTCAGATAACAACCATCGATCAATCGCTCGGGTTCAGTAACCCGTAACCTATAGTGCAATCGCTTCGGTTCAGTAGGCGAATGCCTCACTCGGATTTAGTTAGAGCCCAATGCCACGCACCCACGCGCGTGCGTGTATGAGAGAAATGGACAAACCTCCATGCATCGCTCGCCGCCGACCACCCACCGTAACCGGAACACCCCGATATTTTCATCGCCCTCGCTTCTACCACGGTTTTTTCCGTCATGGACGGCCCAAAGAATGTCATGCAGCTGCGTCTCCGGCCCGCCTAGGATGAAAAGCCCATTTTCTGTCTCGATTTTTTTTCATAGAAGTAGGAGCCCACCACATCTATGATGATACCGGGTGTTGTCACAACTATTGTCATAGAAGTGTCATAAGTATGACAGGAAAAAAATTCGTTCAGCCGAAAATGTCATGGATGTGTCTTTTTTGTAGTGACCTTACCTGGCCGTTTCCACCACCCAGCCCACCTGGCGGCCCAGCACTGTGCTGGCCCATGCCAGCCAGCTGCTTTATCCCCGCCAGGCAGGCAGGAAGGTGACGCCGACGAGCGCGAGCTCACCACGGTGCCACCTGCTTGTCGCTCAGCCCCTGGACGCGCTGGTCGACCTCCACGTCGCCCCTCGACTGCATCTACATCTCCATTCTTCCCCAACACCTCTCCCTCACTCCCCTCCGCCATGGGCGACGCAGCCGCAACAACCTCGCCGTCGTAGACGCGGCCAATGCCATCTCTACACCGCCTCGCCGTGTCCAGCCGCTCCGCCACCCTCAACTCCATCGAGCAGGACGAGCCCCGAGCGCTCACTTGCCCCGACGCCACTACACCGACCGCGCACGACTCCATCATTGCCGGACATCCCCTTCACCGTCACCGCAGTGTCAGCTCGTCCCCGACCGTTCTGCCTAGCTCTTCGTGATCGCCGTGTGCTTCTGCCTCTCCCCATCCTTCTCGTTCTCGCTACCGCCCTCTGCTTCGACTGCAACAAGCTCCACCGCACCAGCTGCCGCTGAGATTGTCACCGACGCAGCTCCGGCCACCCAACGGTCACACCACCAAGTCCACTGACTTCACAGCACCGCGTACGCCATGTAGGAGTTGGCCTCGAGCCTCTAAGATCACCACAGTGATGAGTTCATCCTTGCCCGAGGTCCGACAGACGCAAGGCTCGTCGTCGGCGACATTTTCAGCGACTTGGAGCTCAACCACCACCACCACTCAATGCGGCTCACTCCTAGCTACTTGTAGATGGCCTCCACCGTCGATTTGGTCGCTGGAGGGCAAATCCCGCAGCGTCTGCCATGTTTGGACGTCGCCGGCGGCTAAACACCGATGAGTCACCACAAGTTCGACAAGGGGTTTGACTCCCCTGGGTCACTGACATGTGGGCCCTCCCATTTGGTCAAATCTAGTTTAGTATTAAAGTAATTCTGATTAACTTAGTTAATTAAGAGAGACACTGACCAGTGGGTCCCACTGGTCAGGTTTGACCTGGACGCCCCTGTTGACATGTTGATGCAATGCTGATGCATTAATTCAGTTTTCTGGATTTATTCTTATTCAGGGAATTTCAGAAAATAGTGCTAACTTCAAAAAATCATGAAAAATGATCAAAAAAATCCAATCTATCCATCTGCACTGGTTTCATGCATGTTTAAACAAGTTAACTTGCTATTTAGTGCAAAACATGATAAAGCACTATTTAAGATCATATATGAGTTTGGAATTTGAATCTTTGGTCCAAAATGACTCGAACTCATCTGGTCATAGTTGCATTAGCGTAATACACTCATTTTGCCATGTCTCATGCATGCATCTTATTGTTGCACATTGTTTGGTATTGATTGTATATCGTTGCTCTCTGTGGTAGGTTCTTCCCCGGAAGAATACCGCGAGAACCCGTACATAGACCAGTATCAGACTACGGACCTGCAAGGCAAGCAACCAACCATTTGATCATATCGATACAATCCCATGTTCTTGCTCCTGATTTCATTTATCGCATTTAAGACAACCCGATTCAAACTTCTGTGTGCTATGCTAGTTGAACCCATTTCCTCTGCATGGCCTGTCATTTCCACAATAACAAGATGAAACCCACTAGCATGTGTAGGAGTTGATTGAGCCATGATTGTGTTTCCTACCTTGCTATGCCTGCTATGCTTATAGTCGTGTCAGGTCTGGTTCATCTGCGTGATGGGCTAGAGTGAAATGATCATGTAGGTAATGGGAGTGATGTGTTGAACATGATTTGGTAAAGGTATCGATGAGAGGCCATGTAGGAGTACATGGTGGGTTGTTTCATCGGAAACATCCTTAAGCACTAAGATCTGTATGTGTGATTTAAGATTCAGCTACTACCATGCATTGGGCCCTGAAATATGACCCCGCTCGACTTCTTAACCACCCTAGTCCTCTGTATAGGAGTTGCAAGTAGTTCATGGTGTTTGTACATAGTATACTGGAGGCCGTGGGTGACGCTGACCCTCGGGTTGGGCTGTGATGCGGTAGGTACGTGGCATGGTGTACCGGATGCCCGTTTGGTATCTCGAGAACCCTGCACACATCGTTCGGGGCCGTATGTGGAAACCTCGGCCAGAATCCCTATGTATGGAACTTGGATAGGCGATAAACCTGGACTAGAGAGTTGAGTGTTTAGGTAGGTCGTGGTCTACACCCACGTCAGCTTTCTCTTGAAGTCTGTCGAGCACATGTCGTGTCCAGACGCTAAGTGGTGGAAACATGTATGAAGAAGTACACCCCTGCAGGGTTAACATCATCTATTCGAATAGCCGCGTCCATAGTAAAGGACTACTTGGTTGCCTATACAGTTCATAGAAAAGTAAATGGAAACTACTAAAAGCCTCAAGATAAGTGTGAGTGCCGAGGATGGCCTTCCGTAGGATGACGGAGGTGGATCCCCGGTAGTGTATTGAAGTGGTGTGTACTGGTCTCGAGTGCACAAAACAATTACAAGTTTGTGTAACATAAGATAGCTTAGCCAAGAGTCAGAGATGGCTTGCTGCAATAACCCCACCATCCCTTCTTGATAATGTGCATGGATGTACGATCTGACGTAAGTCTTACTGAGTACCTTTGTACACATGTTTGCTTAATTTTACATTTTACAGAAGATGTTCTAACCCCTTCTGATGGGTTCTTCGTAGACCTTGATGTCGACGAGTAGCTGAAGCCCAGGTGGTCATCCTGAGAACATGATGGACCCTTGTAGGATAGCTATGCTTCCTCAAGCCTCTTTTACTTTCTAGATGTCTGTACTCAGACATGTTACTTCCTTTGTTGGCTTGTATATTTGTATGACATGAATGCAGGGTCGTGTGACCAGTACCTGTGTGAATGTTATGTATGGCTCTCTCAAGCCTTTTAAATAAAGTACTTGAGTGTAGAGTTTTGCTGTGATGCCATGTTGTATTTGCACATATCGAGCATATTGTGTGTATGATTGAAATGCTTGGTTTGTGTGGGATCTGACTATCTAGTTGTTTATCCTTGGTAGCCTCCCTTACCGGGAAATGTCTCCTAGTGCTTCCACTGAGCCTTGGTAGCTTGCTACTACTCCGGAACACTTAGGCTGGCCGGCATGTGTCCTTCTTTGTTCATGTGTTTGTCCCTTCAGGGAAATGTCACATGGTGTGTACCGAAGTCCTGTTAGCCTGCTATAGCCAGGCTTACCGGAGTCCTGCTAGCCCAGTTGCTACAGCCGAGATTCACTCGCTCATGACCGACACATTCGTTGCTGGTTCATGTATGCCTGTCCTTGTAAGTTAGGGCCACTTTGGGTTCACGACTAGCCATGTCAGCCCGGGCTCCTTGTCATATGGATGCTAGAGACACTATAATATACGTGTGCCAAAAGGCGCAAACCGTCCCGGGCCTGGTAAGGCGGCACCCGTGGGAATACCGTGGATGAGGCCACAAAGTGATATGAGGTGTTACATGCTAGATCGGTGTGGCATTGAGTCAGGGTCCTGACATCTGTGTCGCGACCTCCACCATGAACATTGGATAGGATTCTTCCTCCTCAGAGCTTGGCTCCAGAGAACTCGGGGATTCGCCCACCGCTAAGCGAGCTTGGGAACAGAGGTCTGTGGCGCCGACCGCTACCGCGATTTCTGCACGGCACTCCGGCGTCAGCATCTTGTAGTACGTGATCTTGTGGCGCACCATGGCTTTCCGGCGAACTAGTGGATGCTTGGTGCGGGCTAGGGGATCGAAAGGTGGGGAAATGGGCTGGAGAGGAGGTGTGGTTTTGGGGCAGTGGCTGCCGTAGGCTGAGAAGCGAAGGTTCTGGTGTGAGTTGTGGATCCGGTGACGACCTGTCAATCGGTTTTGACTATACATCAGTCTTGTCGCGTTCATGTTCCACCTTGCCATGCTGGACCCGCCACGTCGCTCACCGAATAGAACACGCTTCATCTTGTGTTTTCTCTCGCTTGTGGGACCACAATTGAGAGCAAACCGACGTCCCTCTCCCTCCCCCGCCCGCGTCATTTATACTACTACTACCTCTGTCCTGGTGTATTGGTGTCCATTGTAATCTTTTCCAAAGTTAGACCACAAATTTAACTAGACAATACTCATGCATGTCATAAAAAATTATATCTTTAAAAATTATATTCAAATACGAATCCAACGATATAATTTTATTAACATCCACTAATATTCCATCAATTAAATCGTTGGTAAAAAATTAGCACAAATTACAAAGAAGACTAATAGACCAGGAAGGAGGTAGTAGAAGAGAGAGAGGTCGGCCGAGTGTTACTAGTACTCCCTCTGTATTATGCGGAGTAAGTAAAAATAGAGGGAGTATACTACTAGGACTATGAGCATTGCATACTCAACTGCAGATGTTGGATTGTCACTACGCCACTAGTACTATTGGATAGGGAGCTTAAAAAAGATACTATTGGACTGGCTATACGTGGAGAAATCCTAGTAGGAAGAGCATGCGCGAGAACAAGCACATTCACGTGTATGAAAAAAATTTGGAAACCATCTCTGTTTGAGTACAAATCTAGGAGTACGTACGAATCTAACACTATTGATTGGGCGTTGTTGAATGTTGATACTTTTTTTCTGTAAGTTTGATCAAAGTACAGATACTTTCACTACGCATAAAACTGACATGTAAACTAAAAGGATCGGAGGGAGTATATTGCATGTTCACAAGTGAAACGAATATTAAATACCCTTTATATATGATTTGCTGATGCTATGCTCACCGGTTCAAAATTTTGAATCCGCCTTAGGTATCACACATGCACCCACTCGTTCTCTCTTGGTTTCATCTCAGGGTCCGCCGATCGATTGAAAGAGGACTAGGGTGGGTATAGTACGTTCATTTCGCTTTTGAACGTACAATATACTCCCTCCGATCTCCACAGACCCCCCGGGTCATTTCTTTCATAGAAACTCACCAAACCTTTATCTCCTTGCACGACATGCACTTGATCTCTCAACATCAATCAATGTTGTGAAGATGTGTCGGGGCATGAACCGAATGGGAAGTCAAAACTAAGATGGGAAGCGACACGTAGTGGAGGCAAAGGGAAACTTTAAACGAACCATTTGTCTGTATGCATGTCGGACAAATTACAACATTGGAAATACAAGCATGGTTTAGGCCCACATGCCAATGATACTCAGCGGAATGTTCAAATGAGGCATGCGGGAGGATGGACTTGACCGGAGGGTGGCATGATCGATGGAGAAGAGGGTTGGAGAGGAATGAGAAATAAGCAACCCCGCATGATTATACTTGAACAGCTCAAATAAACAATAAGTTGTCTCGTTTTCCCTTCCGTCTTGGTCACGGAGTAAGATACTCCCTCCGTTTTTTTATTTACTCAGCATATTAGGTTTGACTGAAGTCAAACTTCATAAAATTTGACCAACATGAACATTTACCATAGCAAATCTATATGGTGTGAAAGTATATTCAATAATGAATCTAATGGTATTGATTTGTTATTGTATATGTTATTATTTCTGTCTATAAACTTTGCCAAAGTTTACAAAGTTTGACTTTGAGCAAAGCTAAAATGTGGAGTAAATAAAAATAGAGGGAGTACGGAGGGACTAGTATAGTTACTACTGTCGGAACATGGTAAGTTGGACCCCTTAATGCGGGCACGGACCGGGCACACCTCAATTATTCCTTCAAATAGTCGGACACCTAGAATAGCACACCATCTGGCTACTTAATCAACTGTTAAGCTTCATTACTTGAAAAGGAAAAGGGTGGTACCATACACAAAACCACCACACTTGGGGCTAGGGTAACAACTTGGTACTGCACCACATTTGAACCAGGGCACAAAAACCACCTATTCTGTGCCTAATGAGCAATGCAGAGCACTAACGCTCGAATTTGGCTGGGAAAACAGAGAAACGGACATGTGGGGTACACCTATCGGGACAACATGGAGCAGACTAGTCCAATGGAGGAGCTGGCCCACGACCTCCTCACCATCGACAACCGTTCATGTGGGTCATGGGGCCTAGCAACATGGCGCAGCTCCTGCACCGCCTCTGGACATGGCGACCTTGGTGATAGACATGCTCATTGTTGCTAGACACGGTCGGCTTCAGTGTGCCGAGGGTGGTGTTAGCATTGTGGCGCGACCAGCAGATTAACACCCGGCTCATCAAGGGTGCACAGGGCGCCGAAGTGCACGCGCGCCACGACGGGTCCGCGGAGTGTTGTAGCACGGCCAACTGCATCCCTAGGACTTGAGACCATGAGGGGTCGTCTTTCTTTTTCAATGACATTTGGAATCCCATGTGAGAAAAGGGCATCTCCAACATTGCCACGACCGAAGCTAACTACCCTGGCACACCAAAAACCCTCGTCCCTCGCGCTGTTGCATGGTGCGACCCAGGAGGCGCCAGCTGCCCGCATTCATGTCGTCTGTCTGTATGCCATCATTACGAGACTCGGTGCCCGAGGAACCAACTCCGGCGACTTAATGATGCACCCGAACGCTTCGCCTCACCGGAATGCACTACTTAAAGCAGCAACTCCCAGATAAACTCCACACCGCAGCGCATCGTCCTGCTACCTGGTACCACATCTGCCATGACTGCGAGCACGAACGCTCTACGGGAGAGCATGTCTTCAGGGATGAAGCTCGAGGTCCCCGCCCTCGCTCAAATTGTCGCTTGCAACACAATAGCATCATAGCCGGACTGGGACGCGACCGCACAAGCGGTGGCCACGCTGGCGGCTGACAACGGGAGCACCGTCAGCCACACGTCCTACTTGTCGCCGTCCAACGTTCGGTGGCGAATGGAGGCGATAGACCGTCCATGTCCATCATCATCAACCTCACGTCCACCGGCACCACCGAGGTCGAGGACTCCTCTGAGGATGAGTAGGGCATGGGAGGCGGCAGGGCATGGTGTGCCAACTGGCCGGTCCGCCTCCCGTGTTCTACTCTTCCTCGCCGGAGACTGCACCTTCACTTCACGGGTCTTGAACCACGCCCCCGTACATGCAGATCGCAGATGGAGGACGTCGGTCGATGCTGTAGAGTAGGTTTGGTTTCTTTTATTTTTCTGTCCTATAAAAGTTCGAAATGTACTGAAAATATGTCATGTTTCTATGAATCTCGTTCGGTGTATATGAACTTTCACAATAATAGTAAGATATATTGTAGGAGTATGAAAATATATGGAAGGATGATTCATTTTTGTTTGTATAAAATTAGATGGTTTGACCCGAGACAAATCTAACATGCGAAGTAAATAAACACATAGGGTCTACATACACAATTTATCTTAGGCACTCCAATAGTATGTCCACTACACATTCACACATTTCACATCTTTCTACATCTAAGGGAACCTACGAAAGGGTTAATGTAAATTGCCTCTCTCTCTCCCCTTGATTTTCATGGTGGTGGGCCCCTCCCTCCCCCCAATCTCCAATCAACAGCTCACACATTTCACATTACGTTAATTGCGTAATTGGGATTACGTAGGTGTAGCATTAATCGTCCTAAATAAACCAACTAAGCCAACCTCCCAGCATATCCCGTGGGAAAAGACCCGTTCATGCCGTTTAAATTTCTCTTAAACCTGAAATGGGGATCAACAAACCCCAACACCCCCCCTGAAAATACCAGGTTCAACCTAAAAAGATTCTCAATGAACCCAAAATGCTCTTCAGAAAAGTTCATTATTTTTGGATTGGTCTAGAACCTCTCCCAAAAATGGTGCACATTTTTCTAGGCCATTCTGGATTTTTGAATTAAATCATATGGTATTTTCATTTGGGCATTTAATTGCTAAATAATATTTTAAATGCTCAAATAATCACAAGCTGAAATGTTTGCTGTTGGAAATATTCCAAACAGTGACACTGAGCAGTTTCATGATTTTTGGAAATGCCCTGGCATTTTTATTAAAGCCAAACACAATTACAGAAAATAGAAAATGGAAATAATAGGAAAAGAACAGAGGCTCACCTGGAACTTACCTGGCGCCCACCAAGCCCACCTGGGCCTCACCTGTGCTGGCCCAGCCCACCTGGCCTGGTGCCAGTCATCCCCAACCTCTGCCAGTAGGCAGAGGAGGGACAACGCACGGCACGCACGTGGGCGCCACGCCACCAGGCTGCCTTCCTGCGTCGCCTGGCCACCGCGACGCCTCGCGTCTTCTCCTCGACGCCGCCTCGACCCCCTGGACACCACTCTCCCCTCCTCTACCCTTTCCCTCGTCCTCTCCCGCTACGACCGACGCGCCCATAAGCCGCCGCCGTCGTAGTCGACGCCAGCGCCTCTCCCTCGCCCCCTGGAGCTTCCCACGAGCTTCGGCCAGTCCCTCTCTTCCTCCTCACCGAGCCGCCCGACACCGGACGCCCTGCATCACCCTCTGCCCCGCCATCTTTGCCGCCTCTGCCCCGAGATCGCCGGTGGCCACACGACCTCACCAGCCCCTCCCCGAGCTCGCCGTTCGCTCCCCTGCACTCGCAGTGAGCCACTGACCCTTCTCCCCCTCTCCGCTCTCGCTCTAGTGCATCGTACGCGCCGCCTCGAGCTCGTCCGCACGCATCGCCGCCTGTGCTCGCCGCCGACGTGTCTCCGGCCATCTAATGGTCCGGCTGTCGTGCCCATTGCACTCCCCGCATCGCGTAGGAGCCGTAGGTGCTAGCACCGCCCCGTCTAGGCCACAGCAGCAACGAGCTCGTCGCCAGCGCCACTCCGGACACTCCCCGGCCGCGCCACCACCACGGTTAGATGCGGACGAGCGTCCGCATCCCGTAGTTGTGCTCCGCGCGCCAAACGGCGCCCTGTAGGTGAATCCCGCAGCGCACCGCCGCGTCTGGACTCGCCGGCGGCTAAACTCCGGCGACCGTTGACCCGTTAACCGGCGTGGGTTGACCCCACTGCCCGGTTTGACTCCCCCCTCTCTTTCATTGACTTGCGGGCCCCGCTCGGCTAATTAATCTAGTTTATGTTTAAAACTTAATTAGTTTAACCTATATTAGTGCTAATCATACTAGGTTAGTTTAGTTAGCCACTAACACACGGGACCCACTAGTCAGTTTGACCCGGGCTGCACCGTTGACTCGCTTACCTCATGCTGACGTCCGGCTGACGTAGTAATCCCTTTTCTATAATTAGTTTAATTCTATTTATTCAGAAAATCTAGAAAAAGGCTTAAACTTCTAAAAATCATAGAAAATCAATCGTAACTCAGAATGAAATAAGTTATATATGAAAAATGATCAGAAAAATCCAATCTATCCATTTGTACCATTTTCATGCATGTTAGAATAACTTATAGCTGCTGTTTAGAACAAATCATATAATGGCATTTAAACCTTCACATATGGAGTTTAGATTTGAATCTTGGATTCAAATCAACTTCATTTAACTTGTTGCTAGTTGCATTAGCTCAACCCATAGCATATTTCCATGTCATGATCATTGCATTGATTGTGTTCTTCCTTGTTTGCCGGTGTTTGTCCCCTCTTGATAGACGTGGTTCCGACGATGAGTTCGATGACACCGATGAAGAACTATACTATCTTCAGAAGTGCCAGGCAAGCAAAACCCCCTTGTTCATTCTGATACAATCCCACTCTCTCGCTCCTGCTCTCTTTTACTACATTAGGACAACAACGATTCATCTGTTACTTGCTGCGGTAGCTGAACCCCTTTATCCTTTGCATGACTTGTCATTGCCACAGTAAATAGATGAAACCCACTAGCATGAGTAGGAGTTGTTTGAGACCTGATGTGCCTACTCATTCATGGTTGTTTTTCATGCCTGCTATTGCTTAGAGTTGTGTCAGGTCTGATTCATCGGGGATGAATTGGAGCTGTGTGAACATGTCCTACTATTGAGAGCTAACTGTGTGAGCATGATTTGGTAAAGGTAGTGGTGAGAGGCCATGTAGGAGTACATGGTGGGTTGTCTCATTGAAGCCGTCCTTAGGAACTGAGTTCTATGTTTGTGATCCATGAACATTTACTACCACACATTGGGCTCTGGGCACTCCAAGCTCTCTCGACTTATTAATCAACTTGATCTCTGTCCAGGAGTTGCAACTAGTTTCTGGTGTTTGTAGGTAGTGTTAGTAGTCTACCAAGTGGCACCCGGTACAGGTGTACCAAGCGTAGATCCACCCGTCGAGGTGAGCTTGGGAACCCTGCACACATCGTTTGGGGCCGTGAGCAACACCCAGGTCGGATCTCCTTGCGGATGGAACCCGAATAGGCGATAAACCTGGACGAGAGACTTGTGTGTTTAGTCAGGTCGTGGCCGACTCCCTCGCCAGGCTTCCACTTGAAGGTTGCCAAGATACACGAGGTGTACATGGCGGTAAGTGGCGAGAGCGTGTGTGAAGAAGTACACCCCTGCAGGGTTAACATTACCTATTCGAATAGCCGTGTCCGTGGTAAAGGACTTCTGGGTTGCCTGTACAGTTCATAGACAAGTGAAAGTGGATACTTTTAAATATGCAAGATAAGCGTGAGTGCTACGGATGGCGTTCTCGCAGGAAGAAGGGAGGGGATCCATAGTGGTGTATTGATATGGTGAATATGTGTAATCATGTGCGCCACCTCAAAAGAGTTACTTGCAGTCGTAGTTTAGGATAGCCACCGAGTCAAAGCTGGCTTGCTGCAGTTAAACCCCACCATCCCCTTGTTGATAATGATGCATATGTAGTTAGATCTAATGTAAGTCTTGCTGGGTACATTTGTACTCACGTTGCTTAATTTATGTTTTTGCAGAGAGACTTCAGTCTCGCTAGTAGTACCGCGTGGACTTCGACGTTTAGCTTGTTACCTCAGCTACGATCTTGTGCCATCGGCAGGATCTGGTAGATAGTCAGGCTTCTCAGCCTTTTTCATTTGTAGATGTCTGTACTCAGACATGTTAAGCTTCCACATGTGCTTTGACTCGTATGCTCAGATTGTTGGGTCATGAGACCCATGATTGTAATATCTCGCTCCTCGGAGCCTATTGAATAAAATACTTGAGTCGTAGAGTCATGTTGTGATGCCATGTTGTATTTGCACATATCGAGCATATTGTGTGTATGTTATTGAAATGCTTGGTATGTGTGGGATCTGACAACCTAGTTGTTTATCCTTGGTAGCCTCTCTTATCGGGAAATGTCTCCTAGTGCTTCCACTGAGCCATGGTAGCTTGCTACTGCTTCGGAACACTTATGCTGGCCGGCATGTGTCCTTCTTCGATCATGTGTCTGTCCCTTCGGGGAAATGTCACGCGGTGTCTACCGGAGTCCTGTTATCCTGCTACAGCCTGGTTTACCTGAGTCCTGCTAGCCCAGTTGCTACAGCCCGGATCCACTCGCTGATGACCGACACGTTCGTTATTGGGTCATGTATGCCTGTCCCTGTAAGTTAGTGCCACTTTGGGTCACGACTAGCCATGTCAGCCCAGATTCTTTGTCATATGGATGCTAGCGGCACTATCATATACGTGAGCCAAAATGCGCAAACGGTCCCGGGCCATGTAAGGTGGCACCCGTGGGAATACCGTGCATGAGGCCGCAAAGTGATATGATGTGTTACATTCTAGATCGGTGTGACTTAGGATCGGGGTCCTGACAGCTTTTGTATTAGAGCTTGACTGCCTGTAGGATTCCAAGCCAAACTAGTCGAAGTTGAGTCTAGAAATTCTTTAGTTATATAAGGGAATTGATTGTGGGTTGGAACGTAAGGCTCTTTTTACTCCTTATACCTTGTGCCCTTCTGATCCGAGTCATCTTATCTTTCCTACGGGGTTAAGGAACTAGGCTTTCTCTTCTTTCTATCAGGATCACGTGTTACTAATCCGTAGCCCTATAAGATTGTTTGATTTAAGCCTCAGTTCAGTTCCTACTACTTCTGTATGTTAACTATTGATCTCGAAACCTTGATATTATGCTTCTGAGTGGTTATGCCACCATTTTTGTAGCATGTCCCAAATCTTTTTGAGCATTTACAACCGTTATGCTGTTCGAGTCATCCCAGGTTTCTAAATTATTTGATGCAATTGCAAAATCCTTTCCCTCTGTTTTTGATGACCTTTCTGGCCAGGTTAACCACACTAAACGGTGAGTTGAGGTACTCTATTGCCTCGACGTATATGTTGGAGCTATTATTATGACCCTAGATGTCTAGAGTATCACCTAGTAATCTACCCATGTTTTGTGTTCCAGTGTGATGATCCTGGCCATCATTCTCGAAAGCATCCCGTGATGCCATTTAGTTGGTAGTTTTTCTATTCCTGGGCTTCTGACCCGAGATTCACTCTACCTACTTCATGTTGTTATTGTTTGCTAGTTCCTTTAGGAAATTAGTAACCTTCGCAATAGTCCTCGAAGTTCGTGGTATTTCCTTCTTCCAAATATTATGAACCACTTTATGGCAGAAGTTTGTTGGATCAAAAGATCACAACAGCAGTGCCCTCGATGAGTTCTCCATTCTATATTGCAACTCTGCCAGTTCTTCTTTTTTGCATGGGTTATCCGGAAGAAACTTGTTGAGCTTGTTTCGACATACTAACCTATGCGTCCACTACTCAGAAAACCGTATGTTCCTTTGAGTTGTTCCGCTTTAGTTTTCTTCCGACCCTCGTCTACCAATTGATAGTCAAAAGTATGCGTGCAATCGTTCATCGATGCCTATTATTCTTGTGTTCCGTCAAGCCATTCTATCCCAGAATGACTAGGAGAAATGAACTCCAGTACCTCATCCATATCTAGGATTGGGTCAAAGTAGTCATACTCCGCATATAAAAATACTAATCCAGTTTTTGTTCTGTTCTACCCTGAAGTATTGCCCTCTTTATGTCAAGAAAGTCATAGGAATTACACATCATCTTATGAATTCTTGGTGTAGCGATACTTCTCGCCATCATTATTCATTCCTCGGTCCCCGTGTTGTTGAACCGGAATGCCGACATGTGAATCGTGAAGTGTGAAATCAATACTGCAAGCGACCCCGTTGCTTGGTAGTTAAAGGACAATAATTTCATTCTTAGCGTATTCGTTCTTGAATCATCATTCTAAGATAGATCGTGCTACCTAGTCCTTATTTCCGGTGCACCTTTCGATCAATGAGTTGGGACTATGCCAATCCCTTGCTTATTTGATCATCTTGTCTTGCGCTGAAAAGTAAGATTGTTCTCGAGCTTAATAGCATATCGGTGGTTCATTATTTTTCGATTATCTTCTCGGAAGTATCACCAGGTTGTCACCTGACTGCTATGTTGAGCTCGTGACCAAGTTGGTTTTCAAAACCACCCGTTCTCCAAGAATCCGTGTTGGATACCCCTGAGCTAGTTGGTTAAGCTAAACGACAACTTGGAGAGTTGGAAGATAGAAGCTTACCTAACTTAGTTCGTTTCAAAGGGATATCCTGGTGTTGGTGTGTCTTGAAGAAAGATGATATCTTCATTGGTTGATCCTCATGGTCAATTGCTAGATCTATTATCTTATCCAATCTTTGATTTGAGTATGGGCTATCTTCAAATCAAATCAGAACCAACGATATTCGTAATGTTGTCTTACTCATGGTTTTTCCTCGAGCATACACCATTATATTCTTTGGTCTGACCGCTATCACCGTGTTCACTTAACTACGGAATTCCTTTTATATGGAAACCTGGATGAATTGTTGTTGAGCCCATTGACAACATCCTTATCTCCTCCATGATTTCGTTGAACATTAAGGTAGTGTTGGAAACTTGTGTAAGCATTTTCTGCATGCCCCGTTCATGAAGTATATGTTGGATGAAGGAAGTGAATTCCTTTGATTCACGTGCATTTGATGTAAGTTGCCGCCGTAAATTCGAGAAAGTATGTTTTTGCACCTCTGGAATCATCCCAAGTCAGTCATGCATGTGCGAAGTATTCTATGGTCTGATAGACTGATCATCTTCATTCCATATGTATCCCCTAGCACACCAAGCCACTGATTGATTTGTTCAAGGAAAGGAAGTTTCTTCTTAAGAGCATGCCTTATGCAAGGACTTCAATATCCTCGATTATGCTTCCCCACCTGAACTCGGTAGTGTTTTATTGTAAGACTACCATGTGATAATGTTTTTTCTGGGACAACGTGTTCACATGTGTGTAGCAGAACCAGCTCATGTTTTGGAGCTTGCTATCGTAGTTCATATCGCGAGAATCTCGCAACGTCATCTCGTCGATTTTTGTTGCAAACATTCTTTTTTCTTCGTAGACTCGATTAGTCTGGAATATCCTGAGACCAACCAGATCTGAATCTCAGGCATATATGATGGTTGGAACATTTCCCAAGAACTATAATATTGGTCCCTCATAACCGGTAAAGTGGATGTCGTGGCCAAAACACCCAGCCGGAAGACCTATTATTGTAGTATATTGTTTGAGGAAGTTGGCCACCTCCCCATAAGGATTTCGTAGGATCTACTCCCTAGTTGTTCCTTATGGATTTTGTGTTCCCGAAGTCCGACATTTTACTTGATGTTCTAAATATCAAACCATAATTAACTATGGATTACGCTAGCACATCAAGGAGAACATTAGAAGCGGAGTGCTAAATGTCTCTCGGTAGATCATCCAGATTTTGTTTCCTTGGCCTCGCTAAGGTGAAATCTGAGAAGCTGTTATCTTCCTATGCATCTGCATCGTCCATCGTTGTTCATCATGGTAGTATGTTGTGTTGCCAGGATCCTTGACACGGATGTTGGTAAAACCTTGATGAATAAGGAAATGCTCAAGTTTTTGAGAGAATGCGCAAGCAAAATCATCCCTTGCGTTGTCTTCAACAAGGTAATCCACATCATCCATTCTAGTCCGAGCATGTCATTCTTTTGAACTCCTTCAAGTGACCATTTGTGATTTTCCATGGGTTGGTATAAAGAGTTTCAATGATCTTTGAATCAAAGGTAATTCTTTTTGCCACCTAAGGGGATATATCTACGAGTCACCATCCCTAAGGTGTCTCGTTGTGGTATCATGACAACTCAACTCCTTGCTACGTTGACAACTGTTCACCACCCTCTTAAGTGTGGAGTTGTTGTCTACCTAGTGAACCTTCGACATCTGTTCCACTCCATTCATTTGGATGAATGTTTCGTGTCTCAGCTCGAGAGAGGTTGCTATGTCTCATTCCGTGAGTTGATCCTGGGTTGTCCGATCTTCAAGAAGATCGATCCTTCTAAAGTTTTCCCTTTCCTCTCATTGTCATGTCAGTTAGAGTTCTCAGGACAAGACGACAAGACGAAGATGGTGATCGAATCAACGCCCTTACGAAGTGCAACCTAGATCGAGAAGATTGCGATAGTTTGTGTCCGTCTGTCTTCTTACCTCATGCTTGAATCTCGGGACGAGATTCTTGTTTAGTGGGGGTGAGTTGTCACGTACCTAGCCTTGCTATGCACTTGGCCTAGTTGGTTGTTGCATCATGTTTAAATTTCTCTTAAACCTGAAATGGAGATCAACAAACCCCAGCACCCCCCCTGAAAATACCAGGTTCAACCTAAAAATATTCTCAATGAACCCAAAATGCTCTTCAGAAAAGTTCATTATTTTTGGATTGGTCTAGAACCTCTCCAAAAAATGGTGCACATTTTTCTAGGCCATTCTGGATTTTTGAATTAAATCATATGGTCTTTGCATTTGGGCATTTAATTGCTAAATAATATTTTAAATGCTCAAATAATCACAAGCTGAAATGTTTGCTGTTGGAAATATTCCAAACAGTGACATTGAGCAGTTTCATGATTTTTGGAAATGCCCTGGCATTTTTATTAAAGCCAAACACAATTATAGAAAATAAAAATGGAAATAATAGGAAAAGAACAGAGGCTCACCTGGAACTTACCTGGCGCCCACCAAGCCCACCTGGGCCTCACCTGTGCTGGCCCAGCCCACCTTGCCTGGTGCCAGTCATCCCCAACCTTTGCCAGTAGGCAGAGTAGGGACAACGCACGGCGCGCACGCGGGCGCCACGCCACCAGGCTGCCTGCCTACGTCGCCTGGCCACCACAACGCCTCGCGTCTTCTCCTCGGCGCTGCCTCGACCCCCTGAACACCACTCTCCCCTCCTCTGCCCTTTCCCTCGTCCTCTCCCGCTACAACTGACGCGCCCGTAAGCCGCCAGCGCCGTAGTCGACGCCACCGCCTCTGCCTCGCCCCTGGAGCTGCCCACGAGCTCTGGCCAGTCCCTCTCTTCCTCCTCATCGAGCCGCCCGACGCCGGACGCCCTGCATCACCCTCTACCCTGCCATCTTCGCCGCCTCTGCCCCGAGATCGCCGGCGGCCGCACGACCTCACCAGCCCCTCCCCGAGCTCGCCGTTCTCTCCCCTGCACTCGCAGTGAGCCAATGACCCTTCTTCCCCTCTCCGCTCTCGCTCTAGTGCATCGTACGCGCCGCCTCGAGCTCGTCCGCACGCATCGTTGCCTGTGCTCGCCGCCGACGTGTCTCCGACCATCTAATGGTCCGGCCGTCGTGCCCATTGCGCCGCCCCATCTCGGCCACGGCAGCAACAAGCCCGAGCTCGACTGAGCTTCGGCCGCCGCCGAGCTCATCGCCAGCGCCACTCCGGCCACTCCCCGGCCGCGCCACCACCACGGTTGGATGCGGACGAGCGTCCGCATCCCGTAGTTGTGCTTCGCGCGCCAAACGGCGCCCTGTAAGCGAATCCTATAGTGCACCGCCGCGTCTGCACTCGCCGGCGGCTAAACGCCGGCGACCGTGGACCCGTTGACCGGCGTGGGTTGACCCCACTGCCCAGTTTGACTCCCCCCTCTCTTTCGCTGACTTGCGGGCCCCGCTTGGCTAATTAATCTAGTTTAGGTTTAAAACTTAATTAGTTTAACCTAGATTAGTGCTAATCATACTAGGTTAGTTTAGTTAGCCACTGACACACGGGACCCACTGGTCAGTTTGACCCGGGCTGCCCCGTTGACTCGCTTACCTCATGCTGACGTCAGGCTGACGTAGTAATCCCTTTTCTGGAATTAGTTTAATTCTATTTATTCAGAAAATCCAGAAAAAGGCTGAAACTTCTAAAAATCATAGAAAATCAACCATAACTCAGAATAAAATAAGTTATATATGAAAAAGGATCATAAAAATCCAATCTATCCATCTGTACCATTTTCATGCATGTTAGAACAACTTATAGCTTATGTTTAGCACAAATCATATAATGGCATTTAAACCTTCACATATGGAGTTTAGATTTGAATCTTGGATTCAAATCAACTTAAATTTAACTTTTTGCTAGTTGCATTAGCTCAAACCATAGCATATTTCCATGTCATGATCATGCATCATATTATGCATTGCATTGATTGTGTTCTTCCTTGTTTGCCGGTGTTTGTCCCCTCTCGATAGACGTGGTTCCGACGATGAGTTCGATGACACTGATGAAGAACTATACTATCTTCATAAGTGCCAGGCAAGCAAAACCCCCTTGTTCATTCTGATACAATCCCACTCTCTCACTCCTATTCTCTTTTACTGCATTAGGACAACAACGGTTCATTTTTTACTTGCTGCGGTAGCTGAACCCCTTTATCCTCTGCATGACCTGTCATTTGCCACAGTAAATAGATGAAACCCACTAGCATGAGTAGGAGTTGTTTGAGCCCTTATGTGCCTACTCATTCATGCTTGTTTGTCATGCCTGCTATTGCTTAGAGTTGTGTCAGGTCTAATTCATCGGGGATGAATTGGAGGTGTGTGAACATGTCCTACTGTTGAGAGCTAAGTGTGTGAACACGATTTGGTAAAGGTAGCGGTGAGAGGCCATGTAGGAGTACATGGTGGGTTGTCTCATTGAAGCCGTCCTTAGGAACTGAGTTCTGTGTTTGTGATCCATGAACGGTTACTACCACACATTGGGCTCCAGGCACTCCAAGCTCTCTCGACTTACTAATCAACTTGATCTCTGTCCAGGAGGTGCAACTAGTTTCTGGTGTTTGTAGGTAGTGTTAGTAGTCTACCAAGTGGCACCCGGTATAGCTGGGCTTGGGACAGACTAGACACCATGGCACGGTGTACCAAGCATAGATCCACCCGTCGAGGTGGGCTTGGGAACCCTGCATACATCGTTGGGGCCATGAGCGACACCCTGGCCGGATCTCCTTGCAGATGGAACCCGAATAGGCGATAAAGCTAGACGAGAGACTTGTGTGGTTAGTCAGGTCGTGGCCGACTCCCTCGCTAGGCTTCCGCTTGAAGGTTGCCGTGATACACGAGGTGTACATGGAGGTAAGTGGCGAGAGCGTATGTGAAGAAGTACACCCTTGCAGGGTTAACATTATCTATTCGAATAGCCGTGTCCGCAGTAAAGGACTTCTGGGTTGCCTGTACAGTTCATAGACAAGTGAAAGTGGATACTCTAAAATACGCGAGATAAGCGTGAGTGCTATGGATGGCGTTCTCGTAGGGAGACGGGATCGGATCCATAGTGGTGTATTGATATGGTGAATATGTGGGCTCGTGTGCGCCACCTCAAAAGAGTTACTTGCAGTCGTAGTTTAGGATAGCCACCGAGTCAAAGCTGGCGTGCTGCAGTTAAACCACACCATCACCTTGTTGATAATGATGGAAATGTAGTTAGATCTGATGTAAGTCTTGCTTGGTACATTTGTACTCACGTTGCTTAATTTATGTTTTTGCAGAGAGACTTCAGTCTCGCTAGTAGTACCGCATGGACTTCGACGTTTAGCTTGTTACCTCAGCTACGATCTTGTGCCCGCGGCAGGATCTGGTAGATAGTTAGGCTTCTCAACCTTTTTCATTTGTAGATGTCTGTACTCAGACATGTTAAGCTTCCGCATGTGCTTTGACTGTATGCTCTGATTTTTGGGTCATGAGACCCATGATTGTAATATCTCTCTCCTCGGAGCCTATTGAATAAAATACTTGAGTTGTAGAGTCATGTTGTGATGTCATGTTGTATTTGGACATATCGAGCATATTTTGTGTATGTGATTCAAATGCTTGGTATGTGTGGGATCTGACAACCTAGTTGTTTATCCTTGGTAGCCTCTCTTACCGGGAAATGTCTCTTAGTGCTTCCACTGAGCCATGGTAGCTTGCTACTGCTCCGGAACACTTAGGCTGGCCGGCATGTGTCCTTCTTTGATCCTGTGTCTATCCCTTCGGGGAAATGTCACGCGGTGTCTACCGGAGTCCTGTTAGCCTGCTATAGCCCGGTTTATCGGAGTCCTACTAGCCCAGTTGCTCCAGCCCGGATCCACTCGCTGATGACCGACACGTTCGTTGTTGGGTCATGTATGCCTGTCCCTGTAAGTTGGTGCCACTTTGGGTTCACGACTAGCCATGTCAGCCCGAATTCTTTGTCATATGGATGCTAGCGGCACTATCATATACGTGAGCCAAAATGCGCAAACGGTCCAGGGCCAGGTAAGGTGGCACCCGTGGGAATACCGTGCGTGAGGCCGCAAAGTGATATGATGTGTTACATGCTAGATCGGTGTGACTTAGGATCGGGGTCCTGACAGCATGCTTGTCGCGGTCGCATTGCACTCCTCACACGGTCGGTCCTGCACACGACTCACGCAAACGGAATGCGCTTCGGCTTGCCTCTTCACTGATACGTGGGACTTCACTTGGAGAAAACGACCATGCGCCAAACTTCCCCGCCCATTGCATGAAAATCCCCCCCAAAAATTTCAACCAAATCCCAAATTCAACTGCCCTTCGGCGGACTAGCCAATAATATTCCCACCCACCACTCCATTCGCTCCGCCAAAGCCACCCTCCTAGCCACGCCAATACGTCGGCGCCGCGGTTCTCGAGGGGAGGCATGGCGATCCTCTCTCTCTCTCACAGTATGCTCTCATAGACTGTCGTCATCTAGCCAAGCGGGCGCCACTGGCATTGTTCTTGTGGAGACGCATGCTGGTCAGCTTCTCCCACGGTACGCGCATTCTAGACCGAGGCCCCGTCCATGTCGGAGTAGCACTGAATGTTAGCCGATAGACGCTGTTAATCTCACTTTTTGCCGAAGTAGTTTACAGTCAATATGCTATGCTTAAGAAGCTTCCTTGCCCTGTTCTGCACTGATTCTACTTAGCTGAGATGGCATGCCACACCCGATTACTTGCAAAAATATCTTTCCATATATTTATTGTGACGTAGATTGCCATGGTCTAGTAGCCAATCTATTAGGTGAAGTAGCTCTACAACATTTGATACTTGATCTTTGTTGCTGAGATGGCCTTTGATGGTTGTGCGCTCGGCCTCATTGACTGCTGAAATAGCCTGCCATAATTTAGCACTCAAATCTCTTTGCAGAATTAGCTTTACCATATATTTTGTTACTTAGATCTGCTTGTTCAAATATCTAGCCATAGCTTTACACATCGACCTAGGTATTTTTTTTATGGACTTCATAAAAAAGCATATATGTTTTTCCTGTAATATCTAGTAGAAGAACAAATTTGTATGTCTAACAGATGGACATGACTTGGATAACTTCCGCTCTATGATTCTCCGCTGCATATGTCGAGGGGTTGAAAACTTCATGAACTCTATCAGAGCTGAGTACGATGGTCTGAAATTAGATGACCTCTACCCATGTAGTAGTTGTATGAATTAAGTTACAAGACCACAATTAACTGTGCAAAATCATCTACACTTGTATGGGAAGTCGGTCACATATAGTAGGTGGGTTCATCATGGTGAAGCTGTGAACGTAAATGTTATTGACTATGTGGAAGCAGCAGATCACCATCCCGATCTGCCTGATGCTCAGGTGGAAGAGGAGGAGGAGGTGGTGGTGGCGGAGCCAGAGAGTTTGACCAACATTGAAACAATGCTACGAAATGCTCGTGCATTTATTGAACTTTCACCTGCAGAATAGAAACTGTGGGCTCGCATGTTGGAACAATGCAACGTGGCTATCACCGCGGGAAATAACCTGTTAGTATTCTCAGCTATGGTCACCATTCTTCAGGCGAAGACATCTGAGCGAATAACCAACAAATCATTTGATGCGATGTTGGTTGCTTTCCGCAAATCTTTCCCAGAAGCGTCTGAGCTACCATGCACCTACAGTAAAATGTAGAATTTCCTTCGTGCAGTTGGAATTGGATATGATATGATCCATCTTTGCAAGAATAATTGTGTTCTGTTCCGGAAGGATTATGCCAACTTAAGTGAATGCCAAAATGCAAATCATGAAGATGGAAATACTGTGATGTTGGGAAGAGGATTCCTCATAATGTTCTCAGACATTTTCCGACTATACAAAGATTGCAGAGGTTGTTTCATGACGCTGAAACAAGAGAGGGTGTACTGTGGCATTCTAGGAATGAGGAGCACAGAGATCATAATGTAATGAGCCATCCAGCTCATGGTAGTGACTGGAAAATCTTCAATCACAAGCACCAAAAATTTTCTGTTGACACGAGAAATATGAGACTTGGCTTAGCTTCATATGGATTTAACCCATTTGGCCACCAGAGCGCCACATATAGCATGTGGCCAGTGCTTGTTATCCCTTACAACATGCCTCAAAATGTCTGCACCAAAGAATCAAATTACATGTAAGCCTTCCTCATCCGAGGTCCAAAAAGTCCTGGAAAGGATTTTGATTTATTCATGGATCCTCTTGTGGAGGAACTTCAACAACTATGGAGGGGTGGTCTCACTCAGGACCTATATAGCAGCCCACTAGCTGGTATCTTTCTGCTGCTGTTAGAATTTGGTGCATCCATGATTATACGGCTTTGGGCACTATGTCAGGGCGAATGACACATGGTTACAATGCACGTGGTCGCTGTGACAGGAATCCGATATCATACGCAATACTTAGAAAGATATGTTACATTGCACACCGTTGTTTCCTTGCCAAGGACAAGCCGTGTCCTACAAAATACGAAAGATATTTGTTCAATGCAAAGCATGAAAACCTGATGCGCCAAAGAGGCTCACCGCCGATGACTTACAAGTGGAATTAGAGAAGGTCAGGCATATTACACCAGGAACCCATCCTAATAATGGTAGCGGGAAAAGGAAGCATGGCAGGGAGAAGAGAGATTATTGTTTACCCGCAGGTCCACTTTGTGGGACTTTGAGTATTGGAAAGATTTGGATCTGCGGCATAATCTTGATGTGATGCACATCGAGAAAAATATATGTGACAGCATTATCGGCACACTTCTTAATATTGAAGGCAAGACGAAAGATACCTTAAAATCTAGGATTGATTTGACACACCTAGGTATTAGAAAGGATTTGCAGGTGCAAGACGAAGGTAAACCACGAGATATGGCACTAGCTGTGTACGTCTTGGACAAAGTAAAAAGAAAAGAATTCTGCAAGGTCCTGTCACGTGTGAGATTCCCAAATGGATTTGCTTCCAACCCTGAAAGGAGAGTTAGTGCAGATGGAAACAAGGTACAAGGGTTGAAAACTCATGACTGCCACGTCCTACTTCAAAGAGTTTTACCTGTTACCCTTAGAGGATTGGGCCGCCCTGACTTATACAGAGCATTTGCAGAGTTGGGACAATTCTTTAGGGAACTCTGTAGTACAAATATCAAGATAGATACTTTGGAGCGTCTTAGAGGCAAGATACCAACTATCATATGCGACCTTGAGAAGATATATCCTCTAGCCTTCTTTGACGTGATGGTGCATTTGGATGTTCATCTACCTGATGAGGCACTACTTAGAGGTCCAGTACAGTATGGCTAGATGTACCCTATTGAAAGGAGGCTAGGCACTTTCAAGGGCTATGTTAGGAACAGAGCTAGACTCGAGGGTTCCATTACAGAGGCCTACATTGCTACAGAAGCGTTGACATTCAGCTCAAAATACACTGAAACATGTGATCAACTTAGCAAATAGGTGGGTGAAGACAATCACGGGCTCAATGTTTTCGATTGTTCTGTTCGAGTTACAAGGAAGAGTCGACAAGACGACAAACCGAAAGATTTGGACAAAATGGTTTGGTATGTGTTGAATAAGTGTCCTGATATTCTACCTTATATCGAGTAAGTGATAAGTATTGTAGCTTATACATTGTAATCTACTAAACTTGCAGCACATTCTTAGATATTTAGATGTTTGACACGATCACTATGTTGTGCAGCATCTATAGAAAGGAGCTACTGCCGCAAGATCCAAGAAACATTGACAAACTGGTTATGGCAGGATTTGGGAAATGGTTCAAGATCCATGTAAGCTTTTGAATTACACTGTCAGTTTTTTTAATATATTGAGTACATAAGATGATTAGCTTGTCTATTTTCTAACCATAGGTTAAGAAGATGCAGGAGGATGGGCAGGCAGTTGACGATGCCCTTTACACACAAGCAATGGGTCCTGATACTCGGGTAAGACATTATGAATCTTGCATTGTTGGAGGTGTGCTCTAAAACACCCTTGCACGCGATGAAGGCGGGAAGACACAAAATAGTGCCATCATCAGAACGGATACATATGGCAAAGAGACAACTGAAATGTATGCTAACATAACAAACATTGTTCAGTTGCAGTATATCTCCAGTTTTGAGGTTCATCGGTGTGTGGTTATGTTGTGTTGTCATTGGTATAACCTGTTTTCCAGGATCACAAAACCCAGAGCTGATGATTATTTCAAATCCATCAATGTCAAGCCGGCGTACCAGATTGACGAACCTTTTATTTTGGAAAATCAAGCAACATAGATATTTTTCTTGGAAGACACATTTGCACACAGCGACGACTGGAGAGTATTGCAAAGGTTTGAGTAGAGGAATTTGTTTAATGAATTTGCACAATAAGATGATGCTTACACTACTCCTGATGTACAAGATTCCGCAGATGATCCTAATATCTTTGAGAACCATCACGTCAATGACACTGGCGAAAAGATTGTTGGTCCGGCTGTGGACATACAAGAATTGATCAAGAAGAAGCGAACGTTCGAGGACATTGAGGATGAAGCAGAAGATGACACTATGGGGAATTATGATTCAGACTGATACACATGGCGAAGATGTTGTAGCTGCTGCTGCAGATGACGATTATATTGCTTTTGTCATATTTGCCAGTCAGAAGGCGTATTTTTTATCTACTATGTGAAATTAAGTTTGCGATGACAACTAAAACCTTATGAACTTGTTGTTTAGAATTCTTCTATGAGAACATCACTTATTATGTATGTTTATTTGTGTTTGGTGATGGTATGACGAGTAAAACATGATGACATTGTTGTTAAATTGTACACATATTTGGCTGTGAAACTTGAATTTGATGACATAGTTTGCTGTTGGACTGCAATTTGCTCGACATCTTCGAATGAGAACAAAGCTGACCCGACAGGGCCTCTGCTAATTTATTTATTTATAAGAAAAAGGGCCTCTGCTATTTATTTATTTATGAGCAAAAGGGGGATACCCCCTGATTTTCGTTAACAGAAATCATTAGATGTTCACAATACTACGCCCAGCTTGCTAAACAGGTTTCACTCATTACTAGTTTTGGCAAAATGCTCATGTCATAGCCACTTAATACATCACGAGTGCTACATACACTGCAAATAAAGAGACAATCATCCTACAGAGCACATCGATTTTTCCCATTATCTTGACAAGCTCTTTCATCTCCTCATTGTTGTCAAGGTCGTTCAGCAGTTGTTGCTTGGCCATGGTCAGAGGAACTGTATCTTTAGCCTTCTGCTCTGCATCTTCCTCTTCTGTTGTTCCTTTAGTGACTTGTCCAACACCCCAACCTGCTGGTACTAGGATTCCTCGGCTAACCAAATAATCAGTGTCGTTGCATTCCCCCACATCAGCAACTTCCCAGAAATAAAAATCACACGAATCTTCCCTTTTCTGCACGAATCAAATTGGAAGATCATCAACCAAACTATTAAAAAATCAGCAACTGAAAGCAGCAGAACAACACTTAAACATATTATTATCCCATGATTCGGGCATTTGTAGAAGACTCAACCAGGGTTGAGGATTGTCATTGAGGCGCGACGGATGACTCAGCATGATTTGCAGCAGTGGCACCACACCAACGACAACGGGTTGCGATGAGCCACCGTCTATGATGCGTGTGCCGGCAGGGGTGTGATGAGACCCACAGGCGATGGTACGGGTGACGACTTGGCGCATATCTTGTTGTTGCCTGCCGAAGAGCAGGTGGACGAGCAGCCAGCGGACATGGTTGTTGCGGCCAGAGCTTCTGATAATAGGCAGAGTAAATAGAGAAGAGGAGAAGCGGATGTTGGATATGTCAGTTTCATTACTTGCAGAGTAGCATAGCAGCATATATAGTCATAGTCTAGGTTTGGATTCGAACCAGCTACAGTAGCACGTCTCTCTTTTTTCAAAAACTCGACAACGTCTCTTTACTGGTACACTACCTTGTTTTATATGCCATCTCAAGTCTTTGATTTTCTTTCTTTTTTTGCGAGGAAGGAAGAAGGACAAAATTGACAGTTTCGCCTTGGCTCGCGCGCCGCGGCACCGCCTTCCGGTGTTGTCAACATGGTCCACAACCGAGAGGAATAAGGAGATGATTGTACATGGTGAGGATGATAGTACGGACCCAACAGGATCATGGCAGCAGGCAAGCAACTGCCTCCTTTATTACAAGAAAAAAACGGTTCCTCCTGATAGTTTCCTGACATCTGGGTTGCACGCCACTACCAACATAGTCAATAAGCGAGATAACTACACACGGAGCGGCAAAAACCTGGGACCCATCAGCTCATAGGAATTATTTTTTTGGGGACGGAGAAGGGTATCAACTGGGTTGTGCGGGAGCTGTGGCCCGTCTAGCCCAGGCTTTTATTTCATATGTTTACCACATCACCAGCCCAGTTTTTTTCCTTTTTGAAATTGGCTAGCCCATATGTTTTTATTGTTTGCAGAATAACCAACGTAGGCCTACTTGCTTTTCTACACCCTGCTGGGCCGACAATCGTTCAAGATGAGGAGCGATGCATTCAGGCTTGCCAAGAAAATGAGCTATAAGTAATAAGAAATGGGCTATATGTAATGATAAATGGGCTGTAAAATGAAAAAATACAGCAAATAGGCAATTAGTTCTAAAATACTTTTTTCTTTCGGATTTTGATATTTTAAATTTCATTGTTTTTGTGTGGGTTAAATTTATTTGGATTTGAATTAAGGTATGTTTAGTTTTTAAATTAGTTTAAATTTGGCTAGAAATTTCGGGTTGTATGTTGCTTGGGACAGATTTGGAGGCTGACTTGTGGGTCTACTAGGTTGACGTCTATGAAAGGCTTTGTCAACTTAGTCCACAGATGATTCTAGCATAAGTGACTGTGGGATGTTAGTACAACGGCCGTGCTGCTTCTTCAATATTTGATCTTCTTGCTCCAGCCGCCAAACCAGCACCGACGGGACTGGCTGCTCCCTCCTCTCGTGGCTGGTTGTGCTACCGCATAGGCCGCACAACCCCACCCTTGTCCATCACCGGCCAGGCCATTCCTCTACTCACCCACACCTCCTGTTATTTTCCGGCGATGGCAGCCAAACCAGTAAACCCTCATACTCCCCACCGCGTGGGCAACCACTACCGAGTCTTCCTCGGCTCCAGGTCGATCCCCTCCTAGGTCTCGCCGTCCTCCACCGCCCTGGTGCTCTCGACGCGGCGTGGTCAACATGGTCAATGAACGACATCCATCGGAAGAGGACAGTACGTAGAGAGGCTGCCAGCTGGGTCCACGGCCGCACGCAAGGTGGTGCCTCCTTATTATGCGCAAAATAATTATTCCTCCACTTGACAGCTGTGACCCACCGGAAGGGCCTCTGTATTTCGTGAAAAAAAATGTTCCTCCCACTGACAGCTCGGACCCACCAGCTATATCGTTGCATGCAAGGAAGTGCCTCCTTATTACGCACAAAAAAATGAATACTCCCCTGCTAGCTGGGACCCACCATAGTGGGAGGCTGGCTTGTGGGCCTACTAAGTTGACGCGGACGGAGGGCTTTGTTAACTTAGTCAATATGAATGATTCTAGCTCCCGTGAACGTACGATGTCCATCCAACGGCCATAGTGCTTCTTCAACCTTTGTTCTTCTTGCTCCAGCCGCCCAAACTAGCGCCAGTCGTGCCGCCTGCTCCTTCCTCCCATGCCTGGATCTGCTGCCACGCAGGCCTCACCGCCCCACTCTACTCCAACCTCTAGCCAAGCCATCCCTCTACTCATCCACAACCCCTATTATTCTGCGGCAACGGCAGACTCACACCGTAGCCGAACCAGTGAACCCTCGTACTCCTCTCCGCGTGGGCATCCACTTCCGTGTCTTCCCCGGCTCTGCGTCGTCCCCTTCCTAGGCCTCGCCGTCGTCCACTGCCTTGGTGCTCTCAGCGCGGGGTGGTCAATGTGGTCGAGGAACGACTTCCATCGGAAGAGTACTGTACGTGGAGATGCTGACAGTTGGGTCCATGGCCACAGCAAGGAAGTGCCTCCTTATTACATGCAAAATAATGATTCCTCCACCTGACAGCGGCGACCCACTTGACGGGCCACCGTATTTCGTGAAAAAACGTTCCCCCCTAACTGCTGGGACCCACCAGCTACATCTTCGCACGCAAGGAAGTGCGTACTTATTACGGGTAAAAATATTATTCCCCCTTGATATGTGGGACCCAACAGCTATATCTTCGCACGCAAGGAAGTGCGTCCTTATCCTCCATGACAGCTCGGACCTACCCGGTCGAAGTGTACGTAGCGTTGTCTGTCTTGTCGCGAACGTGTACGTACATACTGGTCCATCAGTCACTCTGCAATGATGAACCGTGGCCGAGTAAGTAGCGGCACATGTCATAGTAGAGCCCACCACGTAGCAGTTCAGGCTGTCCCGTCTAAACCGTGTAAACGTACATATAGCCACACGCCAAAAAATATGGCCACGTACGTACATATGAGCGGCGTCTCGAAATGCGTACTCACGCACATGGACGGCTAGGGGTCGTGTACATGGAGAGGCAACGAATGGCAGTGACATTGTCCTGTTCATCATCAGCTAACCGGCTTGGTCGAAATGTACGAAATAGCCTCGTGTTCACCGGGAGCCAAGTGACTGGGTCGGAATGCGTCTTGTTCATCGGGAGGCAACAGACTGGGTCACAATGTGTCATGTATTCATCGGGAGCTAACTAGATTGGACAGAACAACCGAAACGAGGCCTGGCGTACCATACAACAGAGGAAACAACCTTCTGTTCGACCGCCTATGGTCGAAACGGGATCCTGTTAACTAGGAGGGGTGTGGTGTACCGCAAAATGAAGGAAATGGACTTCTCTTCGACCTCCTATGGTCGAAACGTTGTCCTGTTGATCGGGAGGGTTGTGGCGTACCGCAAAACAGAGGAAACAGACTTCTCTTCGACCTCCGACGGTCGAAATGGGTGTCATGTATATCGGGAGGGGTGTGGTGTACCGCAAAACTGTCACGACCGGTTTCCGGGTATTAATTTCCCAAAAAATGGCCTTTGTGCTCACCAGCCCCAAGATTACTGTTAGCTGATGAGGCAACAACTTGATACAGAAACTCCAAGCAAAAATACATAATATGTAGTACAAGACCATTCTGGCCTGCGAGAACAACATAAGGATGCTAGTGGTTGATGGCGGAAGCGGTTTATGGATCATCAGCGTTATGGGACTCCATTTCCCACAGGAATAGCTGACCAGGTTAACTCCTATCTTCGGGAGGCTGCTATCACCGTTTCTTAGATTTCGGGGCTGTCATCGCAATGCTCCTCTCCATGCAAGAAATCTGGCCAAGACAATAGCCAGGGACAAGCCTGTGAGTACTTTGAATGTACTCGCAAACATTATGAACACGGGTAAAATATGACAAATCATGCTCTAAAATATTCTATGGTCACAACGTCAGTCATAAAATAAATTCTCTGATGCATGCAAGTAGGTTATTTATATGCAACATGAATATGTAGTAACAGAGTAGTAATAAAGTACACTGATCGGGTGTCTGAAGCGACGCCTCGAAAGGATAGTAAATAACGAGCATGCCTCAGTCGCGCGTCTGAGCGACACCCCATAAAGGGCTTATAAATAATAGAAACAACAAGCATGCCATAGTCGGGCATCTCAGCGACACCACATAAAGGGCTTATAGAGTAAATAATTAACAAGCATGCCACAGTCGGGCGTCTCAGCGACACCACATAAAGGGCTTATAAGGAAAGTAAATAACAATGAATATCCAGGAGGTAGAACCGTCCCATGGATACCCAGTACTTCAAATAATATAAAGAGGTTAGTCCATAATAATAATAATCATAGTCATTATAAGTCACACGTCATGATCCATGTTCTGGTTTAGTAGTTTCTCCTCCGAAGACCGACACTAAGACCGACACTTGACCCAACCTAGACTGTAGTCCTTAACCATGGACACGGCTATTCGAATAGATGTTTAATCTCTGTAAAGGGTGTACTCTTTAGCCACGAGTAACGGATTCCTTTAGTCCATCGGGACAAATTCCGTCTACAGTCTTTCAATTGAAAACACACGTGACCTGCACACACCGGCTTAACTTACCGGAGTCTGGAATCACCCACGACACTAGTTAAGCAAAGCTCTAAGTGAGGAGGCTACAACCTCGATTATCATGGGATCACAAAATTTATACCGCGTGTAAACTAGGGGAGCTACCCCCTCGGCTACAAACGAAACACGCATACCCCCTGACCGGTTGACTGGCTTTAATCCATGGCCATGGAACCCTCATCCTGGCCCCTCTGTTTGGTGTGTGCTAGAAAGGGGTTGACAACTTACTGAACCGTACCCTACCTGCTGTAGGGACAAGTGGTAGTACGACACAAGTATGGGGGTTACTGGAACAAGACTCGATCTATGGCCGACTCAGGAGGTTTAAGTATTCCTTGCATGATTAGCATAACAAATGTATTTCATCCAATAGACAGAATCACCACTCACCATACACCATCATGCCATATCGGACACACTCGTCTCGACGAGGGACTAGGGACAAGCTCAGGTCTACCCAAGACAAAGACTTTCCCGTCTTCCTTCCGGCAGGCACGAAAAGCATACAAGGATGATTACTATCACCAGCATGACCATTTCCAACAGCAAGGACATCTCCAATATGCATTCATGCAAATGATCGTATCACCACATAAAATAACGAGTTCTCCGTATTAAGGTGGTGTTATAATCGTGTCAACCAAGGCAAGAAAATATTGTGCCAGGGTTCAGAATGCTTGCCTTCAAGAGTATGCAAGTGGGGGTGCATTTTTGAAAGATGGCTTCTTCTTAAAAAACCTATTTTTGAAATTATTCAAATTAACACATAGTTTCAAATTGGTACCAAAAAGTTGTCTGAATTTTTTTCAAATAAATCCTAAAATAAACTAGACAATATTTGAGAGAGGTAGGAAAAAGAATCAACTCATTTGGAGTTATATTTAAAAAGTTAGAGCTAGTCAAAGTTTTAGTCAAATCTGTTTTTAAAATAAAACTGAAAAAAGAAAAACGCTTTGAAAAGGGTACACGTCGAAGACGTACTTTGGGAATACGCCTCCACTTAAAACACATGGTGGCCTGGCTGGGTCAGTGACAGTGGGTCCAGCGGGCCCACTGGTCAGGTTTGACTAGTCCACGTGCGCGCCGTCTCCTCCGACCGAACAGAGGCGGAGCTCCTGCGAGGCTCGCCGGAGAATGGAGGCATCCCTCAGGGATCTGAGCACATGGGTGTGCTCAGGTGGTCGAGGCTAACTCGTGGGTACCCGCCATGGTTGCCGACGTGGATGGCGTCACCGGCGACGAGCATCCCGGCGGACGGCGGCGTCGGGTGAGATGGGGCTTTCGCCTGCGGCGAGTCCTGATCAAAATCGAGCATGGGGATAGATTCGCGGGTGCTGCAGGATGCTGTTGGTGAATAGAGTGGAGAGGGGGAGGCCCTGGTGGCGTTGGAATGAATGAGACAGAGGCGGCGGTCGTGGTTGCCGGAGAAGAAGAAGATGACCATTTCTGGTCTTTCTGCTACTACGGGCGGATCAGTGAGGGAGTGAGAGAGGTGGTATGAGTTGCTCGAGGGCCTGGACGAGCTTGGGGGGCCCTTGAATAGGCAAGCAATGGCGGTTCCGCGGCGGCCGGGGATAAGATCACTGGCGACCGCCATTCTGTAGCAGCAGGGGGACGTGGCGGCGACGAGTGCTTGCGGACAAGCTTGCGGATGAGCTTGAGATGCTCCAGGGGGGCAGCTGGAGAGCGCTACTGGCTCGGGCGGCGCCGTCCGGTGCAGGAGCCCACTGTGGCCGGTCGCTAGCCGTCGTGGCCGACCTGACGGCGGCGCTGTAGGGCGCCAGGGGCGGCTCTGCGGTGAGGGAGGTGGCGGGCATGCTGGCTGCGAGTGGGGAGGGGCCAGAGCGGGCGCGGGGAGGCGGCCGTGCGACGCGGCGGCTCGGTGCCTGCACTTGCAAAACACGCGTCCTGGGCGCGCCCAGAGCACGCACGAGACGTGCTCGACAGAATGCCAGGGTAGCCTAGAGTGCTTGAGCGAGGCTGGCAAATAACATGAGTAGGTTAGAGCTAGTAGGGAGATCAAGGGACATGGTGGTTAGGTCAGTGGATCAAGTTCAGAATGCAGACTAAAGATCATGCCAAATATGTGCATGCACTCAAGGTGTTCGACAGAATGTTAAGTGCATTTAGGCAACTTTTGGGGTGGCCAAAATCTCCGGATCCTTGTCTCTTTAGATGATATAGAGGGCGGCAAGGTCATTTGGGCAAAAGCATAAACTTGCTAATGCAAGTTTTGCAAATCTTCAGTTTTGGACAGAAAGAAAAAGGCATGATTGCATGCACTTAAAATCATCCAATGGGTCCACTCTCCTGGACTTAAGGGTATTGCAGGGTGGTCTATAAGCAGGAGAAAGAATCATAGCTAAAAGGGCAAGTTAAAATATGGTTGTTGTACAAATCATCATGCTGGACCAGAATGAAAAAGAGGTTGTTTTACTCAAATTTTTCAAAGAACATCAGTGGCTTGTTGCATAAAGATGAATAATATACTCCTACTGACATCCCATAAATTTTGGTGGAAGCTTTAAGAAATATTTAAATAGGTCGTAGTGCAAAATTGCCCACTGGACCGGATTTGAAAATTTGATGTAGAGCTCAAAATATCCAAAGAATGAAATATATTTTTGCATAAAAGTGATTTAAAAACATCACATGACATCCCCAAATTTTGGTGGGATTTCTAAATGAATTTATAAAAGGGTTGCAGTTCAAAAGGGACCCTAAAACTTCAGAAAAACCCTTTTAGAGAAATTAAGCTCAAGGAAAAATAATTATATAAATAATCCCACTGATAAAAGAATTGTTTTATTTGAGAGGGTAAATAAATCCAATAATGATTGAAAGATTTTCACTTGGGGTAAAAACTCCATAATAGTAAAGAAAAGAATGGTTCTGAAATCAAAAGGAAATCCAGAAAATAAAAGTTTAAGTTTCTTGGCAAAAATTTAATAAACAAAACATGGTTAAATTTTTGGGGTGTCACAACACTACCCCCCTTAAGAAAAATCTCGTCCTCGAGATTTGTTAAGGGTTGTTTTCGAAAATATCATTCCTGTTAGTTGAAACCAGAAAGTTTTACTCACAGCACAAACTTTGTGTCGCCGAGGTTGGTTTTTGGCAGCTACGTTGGAGGTTAAAAATGCAATCGCACATCGACATACTCGTGCATGGCTACTATTTAAAATAGGGGCGTACAAGCAACATCATTTAATTATGGCGATACAGGATCACATAATTACCGGGCATGGACATACTAAGACTCGGTACTACTCGAGCCACTCTAATCTACCTCATTAATATCTAAGCAGGCGTGCCTCATGGACGTTGAGGTTTATCCACGGTTTTCACCATCGGGATTAGCTGGAGGGGGTTGAGGGGCTGCAGGGTCGGGGTAGCGATGATGAGTGTCGCGGAGATTGTTGGCCACAATCCCGTTGGAGTGTGCTCCCAAAAGGCGACGAAGCACTTCTGGGGTCATCAAAGCACCTTGGTTGATGGCTGGGGCTGACCTCAAGGTCTCGATCAGTTGTCCAGCATGACTGGGTTGTCGGCGTCGGGGTCATCTTCTCTTCTTGCTGGGGCTCGGCGGATCAGTTCTCCACGAGTTGCGATCAGATCAAGGGTGATCTGATTGAACAGTTCCTCTAGTGCACTTACATAGCGCACCAGATGCAATAATGCAGGATTCGTCTCGTGATCTCCGTTGGCAACCTGGGGTGGTCTACCATACCCGTCACGGCTGGGGTAGTAGTAGAATGAGCGACAGTTAACTCTGGGCGACAAGTGTCGGAGTTGAACTATAGCCTCTCGAGCGGCTAGTTGGATGGCTTGTGGATCAAAGGAAGTTGTCCTTCTGGTGAACCTGTAGGGGCGTTCTGGCAATAGACCCCTACCATAGATGTGCATGGTGGCCCAGAATTGATGGCTTTCGCCGCTCATGGGTCCTTGGTACACAACATATTTTGGGGGCTCTTCTAATGCAAAGGCTCCGCGGGTGAGGTTTGCGAGCACGGTCACAAAACCTCCAAGGTTGGTTGCTGTGGTTTCATCGTGAACAATGGGTCCTGGCATTATAGCTCGGTTTGGGAAAGAGTTTGTGCTGTGTTGTGTTGAGGCTAGCGTGCCCTTTTTATAAAAAAGGGGACGGAGTCTTCCTTCGCACGCTTGCAAATGAGCCAATTTAGGTGTCGGTCACTGGCGCGTGATCGACAGGCTAGGCTGATAGGTTGGGCACCGACTGCCAAAAGTCTCAAGCTCATGTGTGGCTATCTTACACGAGAAGCTTGGACGGGGCTAGGTTATGGTCTGGTGGGTTGGTTAACCTAGGTTTTTCGACCTGGCTAAGATAGGATTAGCCAATGGTAAGCCTAGCTCTGATACCAAGTTTGTCACGACAGGTTTTCCAGGTATTAATTTTCCAGAAAATGGCCTTTGTGCTCACCAGCCCCAGGATTACTGTTAGCTGATGAGGCACCAACTTGTTACCGAAACTCCAAGAAAAAATACATAATATGTAGTACAAGACCATTCTGGCCTGCGAGTACAACATAAGGTTGCTAGTGGTTGATGGCGGAAGCGGTTTGTGGATCATCAGCGTTATGGGACTCAATTTCCCACAGGAACAGCTGACCAGGTTAACTCCTATCTTTGCGAGGCTGCTATCACCGTTGCTTAGATTTCAGGGCTGTCATCGCAATGCTCCTCTCCATGCAAGAAATCTGGCCAAGACAATAGCCAGGGAGAAGCCAGTGAGTACTTTGAATGTACTCGCAAACATTATGAACACGGGTATAATATAACAAATCATGCTCTAAAATATTCTATGGTCACAACGTCAGTCATAAAATAAATTCTCTGATGCATGCAAGTAGGTTATTTATATGCAACATGAATATGTAGTAACAGAGTAGTAATAAAGTGCACCGATCAGGTGTCTGAAGCGATGCCTTGAAAGGATAGTAAATAAAGAGCATGCCTCAGTCGGGCGTTTGAGTGACACCACATAAAGGGCATATAAATAATAGAAACAACAAGCATTCCACAGTCGGGCGTCTCAGCAACACCACATAAAGGGCTTATAGAGTAAATAATTAACAAGCATGCCACAGTCGGGCGTCTCAGCGACACCACATAAAGGGCTTATAAGGAAAGTAAATAACAGTGAATATCCAGGACGTAGAACCGTCCCAGGGATACCAAGTACTTCAAATAATATAAAGAGGTTAGTCCATAATAATAATAATCATAGTCATCATAAGTCACACGTCATGATCCATGTTACGGTTTAGTGGTTTCTCCTCTGAAGACCAACGCTAAGACCGACACTTGACCCAACCTAGACTGTAGTCCTTAAGCATGGACACAGCTATTCGAATAGATGTTTAATCTCTGCAGAGGGTGTACTCTTTACCCACGAGTAACGGATTCCTTTAGTCCATCGGGACTAATTCCGTCTATGGTCTTTCAATTCAAAACACACCTGACCTGCACACACCAGCTTAACTTACCGGAGTCTGGAATCACTCACGACACTAGTTAAGCAAAGCTCTAAGTGGGGTGGCTACAACCTCAATTACCATGGGATCACGAAATTTATACCGCACGCAAACTGGGGGAGCTACCCCCTCGGCTACAACCGAAACACCCATGCCCCCTGACCGGATGACTGGCTTTAATCCATGGCCATGGAATCCTCATCCCGGCCCCTCTGTTTGGTGTGTGCTAGAAAGGGGTTGACAACTTACTGAACCGTACCCTACCTGCTGTAGGGACAAGTTGTAGTACGACACAAGTATGGGGGTTACTGGAACAAGACTCGATCTATGGTCGACTCAGGAGGTTTAAGTATTCCCTGCATGATTAGCATAACGAATGTATTTCATCCAATAGACAGAATCACCACTCATCATACCCCATCATGCCATACCGGACACACTCGTCTCGACGAGGGACTAGGGACAAGCTCAGGTCTACCCAAGACAGATACTTTCCCGGCTTCCTTCCGGTAGGCACGAAAAGCATATGAGGATGATTACTATCACCAGCATGACCATTTCCAACAGCAAGGACATCTCCAATATGCATTCATGCAAATGATCGTATCACCACATAAAATAACGAGTTCTCCGTATTAAGGTGGTGTTATAATCGTGTCAAACAAGGCAAGAAAATATTGTGCCAGGGTTCAGAATGCTTGCCTTCAAGAGTATGCAAGTGGGGGTGCATTTTTGAAAGATGGCTTCTTCTTAAAAAACCTATTTTTGAAATTATTCAAATTAACACATAGTTTCAAAGTGGTACAAAAAAGTTGTCTGAATTTTTTTCAAATAAATCCTAAAATAAACTAGACAATATTTGAGAGAGGTAGGAAAAAATATCAACTCATTTGGAGTTATATTTAAAAAGTTAGAGCTAGTCAACGTTTTGGTCAAATATGTTTTTAAAATAAAACTGAAAAAAGAAAAACGCTTTGAAAAGGGTACACGTCGAAGACGTACTTTGGGAATACTCCTCCACTTAAAACACGTGGTGGCGGGGATGGGTCACTGACAGTGGGTCCAGCGGGCCCACTCGTCAGGTTTGACTAGTCCACGCGCGCGCTGTCTCCTCCGACCGAACAGAGGCGGAGCTCCGGCGAGGCTCGCCGGCGAACAGAGGCATCCCTCGGGGATCTGAGCACACGGGTGTGCTCAGGTGGTCGAGGCGAACCCGTGGGTACCCGCCATGGTTGCCGACGTGGACGGAGTCGCCGGCGACGAGCTTCCCGGCGGACGGCGGCGTCGGGTGAGATGGGGCTTTCGCCTGCGGCGAGTCCTGATCAAAATCGAGCATGGGGATGGATTCGTGGGTGCTGCAGGATGCTGTTGGTGAATAGAGTGGAGAGGGGGAGGCCCTGGTGGCGTTGGAATGAACGAGACAGAGGCGGCGGTCGTGGTTGCCGGAGAAGAAGAAGATGACCATTTCTGGTCTTTCTGCTACTACGGGCGGATCAGTGAGGGAGTGAGAGAGGTGGTATGAGTTTCTCGAGGGCCTGGAGGACCTCGGGGGCCCCTTAAATAGGCGAGCAATGGCAGTTCCGCGGCGGCCGGGAATAAGCCCACCGACGACCGCCATTCTGTAGCAGCAGGGGGACGTGGCGGCAACGAGCGCTTGCGGACAAGCTTGTGGATGAGCTTGATATGCTCCAGGGGGGCAGCTGGAGAGCGCTAGTGGCTCGGGCGGCGCCGTCCGGGGTAGGAGCCCACTGTGGCCGGTCGCTAGCCGTCGTGGCTGACCTGACGGTGGCGCTGTAGGGCGCCAGGGGTGGCTCTGCGGCGAGGGAGGGGGCGGGCGTGCTGGCTGCGAGTGGGGAGGGGCCAGAGCGGGCGCGGGGAGGCGGCCGTGCGACACGGCGGCTCGGTGCCTGCATGTGCAAAACGCGCGTCCTGGGCGCGCCCAGAGCACGCACGAAACGTCCTCGACATGATGCCAGGGTAGCCTAGAGTTCTTGAGCGAGGCTGGCAAATAACAGGACTAGGTTAGAGCTAGTAGGGAGATCAAGGGACATGGTGGTTAGGTCAGTGGATCAAGTTCACAATGCAGACTAAAGATCATGCCAAATCTGTGCATGCACTCAAGGTGTTCGACAGAATGTTAAGTGCATTTAGGCAACTCTTGGGGTGGCCAAAATCTCTAGATCCTAGTCTCTTTAGATGATAGAGAGGGTGGCAAGGTCATTTGGGCAAAACCATAAACTTGCTAATGCAAGTTTTGCAAATCTTCAGTTTTGGATAGAAAGAAAAAGGCATGATTGCATGCACTTAAAATCCTCCAATGGGTCCACTCTCCTGGACTTAAGGGTTTTGCAGGGTGGTCTATAAGCAGGAGAAAGAATCATAGCTAAAAGGGGAAGTTAAAATATTGTTGTTGTACAAATCACCATGCTGGACCAGAATGAAAAAGAGGTTGTTTTACTCAAATTTTTCAAAGAACATCACTTGGTTTTTGCATAAAGATGAATAATATACTCCTACTGACATCCCATAATTTTGGTGGAAGCTTTAAGAAATATTTAAATAGGTCGTAGTGCAAAATTGCCCACTGGACCAGATTTGAAAATTTGATGTAGAGCTCAACATATCCAAAGAATGAAATATATTTTTGCATAAAAGTGATTTAAAAACATCACATGACATCCCCAAATTTTGGTGGGATTTTTAAAATAATTATATAAATAATCCCACTGATAAAATAATTGTTTTATTTGAGAGGGTAAATAAGTCCAATAATGATTGAAAGGTTTTCACTTGGGGTACAAACTCCATAATAGTAAAGAAAAGAATGGTTCTGAAATCAAAAGGAAATCCAGAAAATAAAAGTTTAAGTTTCCTCGCAAAAACTTAATAAACAAAACATGGTTAAATTTTTGGGGTGTCACAACACTACCCCCCTTAAGAAAAATCTCGTCCTCGAGATTTGTTAAGGGTTGCTTTCAAAAATATCATTCCTGTTAGTTGAAACCAGAAAGTTTTACTCACAGCACAAACTTTGTGTCGCCGAGGTTGGTTTTTGGCAGCTACGTCCGCGCACCCTCTATGCAAGCTGACCGCTTCATTGCACCAATATGCGGCACCGCACCAAGGAACTGCTGCACCAAGCCAAAATAACTCTTTGGCTCGGGCATGTTCGGCCACAAATGAGTCACGACATCCTTCATGGTAAGTCCGGACAACCTATTCAGCTTAGCCCATTCGGCCAAACGATCGGTCAATGGAAGTGGACGCTCTGGACTATGGAACTACGACCAAAAAAGCTCTTCCATTCCGTGATCCTTTTGGCCTCGGAAGTGTTCGGCCGCATCTGCGGCAGTCGCCGCCAAGTCCAGATAAGTATCCTCCGCACCCCACAGCTGGCCCAACTGAGCATACTTGGGATCCGTGAATTTCCACCGCAGCAGAAAAGGCTTTCCAGCCGTAATATCTTCGGCCTGACGTAGCTCCTCTTTCATAGCTCTCATCGCAGAGCGAGCATCCTTGGCCTCAGTAGCGGCCCTTTTCAGGTCCTCTTGTTCCGCTCGACCTTCTTTTTCAAGAATCTCGCAACGGTCGGTAGCATTCTTCAACTTTACGGCCATCTCGGCAACTTCTTTCTTGCTTCGGTAGTGAGCAGCATGTGCGGCTCTCAGCTCTCCGGCCGCTTTTAAGGCAGCCGCATCACTTTTTCGGGTGTGCTCCTTGGCTCGAGCGAGTTCCGCCTGAACGTCTCCATGGCAGCGGCGCCATCTGTGTCAAGCCGCGAATTGACAAGCGCGATGTCAGAATCCGCCATGTCAAGTTGCCGCTTTAGTTCGGCAAATTCATCAGTCCGGCTTGCCACCGGACGCTTCGCCACCTACATAGGAAGAGCGCATATTATACCTGGGATTATGATCCTCGACGCGCTGTCATTTTTGACAACGCACCGAGTCTCAGGGGCTACTATCTATACAGGGCACATTCTATATGCAAAACTATCAGAAGGTACATCATTTTGCGTACCTCAAAACCCGTCAGTAAACTTATGACGGCATCATGCAATCCGCTTTCAGCGGATGAAATCCTTTCAATCACCGTACCCATTAGCGCACGGTGATCTTCCGAGATAGATGCTCGCCCGAGCAGATCTTTCAGCTCCTCCGACCGTACACCACTCGGTGTCGGACTCGTCTGATGGCCTTTTTCGAAGGCCGGAGACGGAGGGCTTTGAGGGGACATACGACTGCCTTCGGACCCCGCCGGATTCGGAGAAACCCTCCGCGATGACACCTCAGGGTTGTCCGCCTCGCATGACGGTACGGCAGGTGGAGGCGTTTCATTCTCCATCATCTCCGGATCCAGATCCCCTGAAGACGAGCTCTGCTGAGAAGGGCTGAGATCCGAACTACAAGGAAAAATTTCGGTGATCTTCAGAAATAAAACTGGGATGTCTCTCATTTTAAGAAAACGCCCCTCTTTACTTACGGCTCGCTGGAGGGCTGATCTCCTTGGGGAAATAGTGTGGCCGGGGCATCTCCCGGCGCAGGACCCTCTGGCGAGGATTTCTTACCCCGCTTGGAGGCCTTGGTCTCCGGATCTTCAGAAGCGGTCCTCTTCTCCCCTTGGAGGGAGGGATTCTCGATCCCTCCTTTCTTGATAAACTCCTTCGCGGAGGCAGTAGCTCCCTTTTCCCCCCCTTCGCCTTCTTCAAAAGGCGCAGCCTCTAGCATCCTGATTAACACAGGATCCGGCGTGGTCTCAGGGAGGGGGGCCGGACACCGGATCAGTTTTGCTTTCGCTATCCACTCCTGTTCAAGGGACAGCTCTTTTAAAGGCAAGTTTATGATAGATATACGGATAGCATGTCCGGGTACAGGACTACTTACTTGAGTATCTGGGCGATTGCAGCTTAGACCTGCATCCTCGGTCAAGTCCGAACACATCGCTCGTGATCCGAAGAATAGTTGGTACATCTCCACGGGCGTTGCACCCATAAAATGTTGGAGAGCTCGTGGTCCCTCCGGATTGAACTCCCACAGGCGGAGGGGCAACGTTTGCAGGGCAAGGTGCGACGAATCAGCATGACCTGCGCTACTACGAATAGATCGATCTCTCTCTCTAGGAGGTCTCAAATACAGCCCTGCAACAAGGGCGCGTCCTTGGACGGCCCCCAGTCGAGCCCTTTATTGACCCATGATGCCAGCCGCGGCGGAGGAACCAAGCGAAAGGCAGGTGGCGCCACCCATTTGGTTCCCCTGGGAGCTGTGATATAAAACCACTCTTGTTGCCATAGACTGAGCTCCTCTTGAAAAGAGCCCTCGGGCCATGGAGCGTCAACGTTCTTGCTTATAACAGCCCGTCCGCACTCTGCCTGCTGCCCCCTGATCATCTTCGGTTCCACTTTGAAGGTTTTGAGCCACAACCCAAAGTGAGGGGTAATGCGGAGGAAGGCTTCACATACGACAATGAACGATGAGATGTGGAGGATGGACTCCGGATCCAAGTCATGAAATTCCAGCCCATAATAAAACATGAGCCCCCTCACGAAGGGGTCCATCGGGAAGCCTAACCCCCGAAGGAAGTGAGACATGAACACCACGCTCTCACCAGCCTTGGGAGTGGGAATAACCTGCCCTTGGGCAGGCAGCGTGTGCGAAATTTCGCCGGTTAGATACCGGGCGTCTCTCAGCTTTAGCACGTCTTCTTTCGTGACGGAGGAAGGCATCCACCGGCCTTGCAGGTCGGAGCCGGACATCCTCGGAGGTCCGAAGCGCCTGAATCTAGAGCTTTGGGTGTTGGAACTCGAGGTGAGGGGCGGATACGATTGAGATTGAAACAAAGGAGCAGGCCTTGGTCTCATTATAAAGAGGTTGAATACCAATAGCCGTCCCCGTGACCGTTCGGGACTCGCCTTCGATAGAGGAGGCGCGCCAATGAGCACGACTGGGTTACCCACACCCGTATTAATGAGAATCCCAGAATAAGGGGACACAATCTCTCCTTTGACAAGACGTGCCAAAGAAACCGCCTCGCTAAACACGCTGAGGTGGGAGAGTAAAAATGATTCCAATAAAGGCTTGGACGTGGTGTGACGTCACGCCGCATAATACTTCAGCAGATTGAATTTGTGTAAAGATTATTCTCTCTACGGTGGTATGTGGAACTTATTTTGCAGAGCCGGACACTATCCTTGTGTTCAAAATCTTCGATGAAGTATTCGGTGGAGGAACCCGCCTTGCAATGCCGAAGACAATATGCGCGCCAGACTCGTCGTCATTGAAGCCTGGTTCAGGGGCTACTGAGGGAGTCCTGGATTAGGGGGTGTCCGGATAGCCGAACTATCACCGTTGGCCGGACTCCTGGACTATGAAGATACAAGATTGAAGACTTCGTCCCGTGTCCGGATGGGACTTTCCTTGGCGTGGAAGGCAAGCTTGGCGATACGGATATGTATATCTCCTACCATTGTAACCGACTCTATGTAACCCTAACCCTCTCCGGTGTCTATATAAACCGGAGGGTTTTAGTCCGTAGGACGAACAACAATCATACCATAGGCTAGCTTCTAGGGTTTAGCCTCTTTGATCTCGTGGTAGATCTACTCTTGTACTACCCATATCATCAATATTAATCAAGTAGGAGTAGGGTTTTACCTCCATCGAGAGGGCCCGAACCTGGGTAAAAACATCGTGTCCCTTGTCTCCTGTTACCATCCGCCTAGACGCACAGTTCGGGACCCCCTACCCGAGATCCGCCGGTTTTGACACCGACACCTGCCCTAGGAGCTCCCACTAGCCGCCATGTGGAATCTATGCCGTTGGCCATCGGCTTAGGTTAAAACTATGCAGACGGTATTGCTGTCGGCATAGGTGCCATGTGGCGGCTACTGGGAGCTTACGCCAGCCCTATGCCGACAGCAAGGATGTCGGCATAGTTTGTGTCTGTTTTGTTTCTTCTCTTTCCAGTTTCTTTTCAGCTCAATTCATTTCAATATATACAGCATATATAAGAATCATAGAATGTGCATCACACAACAATAAGAGCATCATCAAACAATATAATAAGCATCGCAAAGCATAAGCATATAAGTATCATCACCACCAAGCATATAAGAATCTCACAAACAACAATAAGTAACATCACAAGCATATAAGTATCATCACCACCAAGACCGCCACAAGTGACCCGAAGGCTTAAGCGTCGGGATGTCGAGCACCGCCAAGGTCGTCACCACCAAGACCGCCGAAGCCCAGGTCGTCACTGCTAGCGGCAGCGCCAAGACCACCAAGACCACCAATACCGCCACCACCTCCGCCTCCGTGGATCAGAGTGATCAGGCTCTGTGACTCGGGAGTGGTGCTAGGACCAGCACCACAACCAACTGTAGATCCACCGGTTCCCTGGATGTTGAAAATACATGTTACGGGATTATATGATTGTGTTGAATAAATGATATGATTTTGGTGAAAAGTTTGGGGATGTACTAACCGACGAGGGGCCAGGGTTCTGTACCAGAAACTCCTCAAAGGTAAGCAGCACTGGTTGTGGTGGAGCAGTTAGTGCTGGTTGCAATTGAGGAACCCTGCCGTCCGTCATGCACTCAACAAGGTGCTGCATGTTAATTGACCAAGCAAACAAGAATGTCAGAAGAAATGCAAGTGCAAATATAGAAGCGAAATGAAAGGGACCAAACTAACCGCCATCATGCAGAGTTGTGCTCATGAAATGCTAAAAGGCTCGCGTGCCACACCATGGTCTCCTGGCATGTATACTCCATGTAGGCCTACGATATGACATGATGGAACTCATAAAACATATCAATGCGGAAAATAAAGTGAGCAATGAAGATAAGAGGGAAAATACTTACAGATTGACGCTCCACAAAGAGGGACTGTGACTGCACACTGGTCATGGGCGTGCTCGTGTGTTGGCTTAGGCTCGGGTTGGTAGCTTGGAGCTGTGTGTAGGAGATAGGAGTGATCATAGCATCCAGAACCGCCCCCCGACCGTGCTCCTTGGGCCCCATGCCCACCACCATCCTCTCGTCCAAATCCGCCGCAATGGGGTCAGGTGTGCCAGGATGTAACCTTAGATACCCCTCGGAGTAGGCCTTCTTCCTCTCCCTGGTCTTGCCGTAGTACTTGGCCTCGCCAGGCTTGGGCTTCCGCCGTGTATGTGCAATCTCCCACACCTCCATGTGTGAGAGCGGTCGGTTCAGTTTCTCGCCCTGCACCACCAAAAAACCAAACAGAGGTTAGTCATATATAAGAAAGTGATGGTAAATAGAAGAAGAAGAATGTTTAATGTACATAGATATACCTCAAGTGCCTTGTGGATAAAGTGGTTTTGGTTTCCCTGAGCATGTAATCCCTCCTTCCCTCGGTTAGCCTTGTTTTTTATGCTCGTAGCCGCCAAGGCTCCATCCTTATCACACCACAGATCCACCAATGCCGCCCAGGACTCATCTTTTCCATAACACCAATTTGGACACACCTACATAATGAGAGCATACTAGCATGTCAACACCAAATGACGAAATGTACCACAAACATCGGAAATAAAAATCTTTTATACTTACAGCCAAGTACTTGTGCCTCTCCAAGGTAATGCCCATTCTCCGCACTTCTTCCTTGGTCATCTTCACACCAAGAGTGTCGTGATAGTATGTCGAGATGGCCACCTAGCGCACCTCGTATTGCATCTGGCGGGCCTTCTTCTTGGCTTGGCGCAGCACGATCTGGTCTACAGTGGCCTTGTTCTCCGGAAGAACTCGATAGTATTTCTACAATCATTCATGAAACCAGAATCAAAGAAGCCATGAGTAAAATTATTCACGAAACAAGAATGGACTTGTGCTTCTGAAGAGAACTTACCCAAAAATTAGTGATCACGGCCTTGGCATGGGTCTCATGGCCCGCGTGGGGGGCCGCTTCCCAGTGGTCCCAGCTCGTCGCAAAAACCCGACGGTCCGGGTGCCTGACTAGATTCGGACAGTACAGGGCCGACCAGTGTACCTTCAGCAAGACGGTGATGAGGCCATTGGGAATACGGTCCCCTTTAGGATACATACAGTTCCTGCAAAAGAATGAAATATTGGCATGTGACAAGCAAAATAGGGAAAAATATAAGCATGTGACAAGCAAAAGAATGAAATTATTTTAAAGTGGCACTTACTCTTTCCCCATGGGCTCAATGAGCCACTTCTGCTCCTCGGTAGCAGAAATGTACTTTGGTAGCTTTGCGTTACCACGCAGCCACCCCTTGTTGCCAACCCCCTCCCCTCCACCACCATCATCCCCGCCACCACCCTCCTCGTCGCATGCCTGCTGCTACTCGCCTACCTCCTCCTCCTCCTCCATGTCCCCCTCCCCAACCTCCTCCTCCACCTCCTCCTCGGCCCCATCCCAAACCTCCTCCTCATTATCATCATCCTCCTCCTCGTCAGAGGGTACCTCACTCGAGGAGGGCCTCGAAGACAACACCCCTAAGTCGGTGAGGGTGCGCTCTTTCTGGCCATGACCCCTGGTAG
>NC_041389.1:42465955-42490182 GCF_002162155.2 Triticum dicoccoides
TTTCACTGGACGGGCTTTGAGCGGTGGACTCTTCCAGTTGGTTGCGATAGGTCAGCCCATAGCAACATCCCCGAACATGGTCTGGACCCAATACAACACTAGATTCCCTCCGGTTCCACCGCACCCGCACCATCCCCCCTCTATGTGACGGCAGCACTGCCTTTCGTGGAGCGGGGGGCACACCACGGAGCCCCAAGACGGGCGTCTACGCATGCCAGAACACTTTCACACATGCATTAGGACTCGTGCGATATTTCGGTGACATAACTACATCCCGAAGGCCACCCCGAATCCTAGTTGTCCAGTAGATCTAGCCCTTTGACTTTCACTAGACGGGCTTTGACCATTGGACTCTTCCACCTAGTTGCAATAGGTCAGCCCATAGTGAAAGCACAAGTGCTCCCTAGGTGGTTTTGGTAATTAATGTCAACATATCTCTTGTTGGACTAAAACTTTTATCTAGTATATTTCAGATAAGTTCAACAATGGAGTGGCATGGACTAAAGGATGTGGGAACTCCTTCAAGAAGCTAAGGACAAAGGATTGGCTCAAGCTTCAAGCTCAAGACTCTTCATTTTACATTTTAGTGATCCAAGATCACATTGAGTCTATACCGAGATGGGATTGTAATCTCTATGTGTATGTCCATTATCAAAATCGGTCTCACCGAGTTTGAGCAATCGGTAATACCAAGATTACAATGCAAACTTCCTGGTTGACTCATTACCAAAATCGGTCCCACCGAGTTTGATAATCGGTCCAACCGAGTTTGCCTGACCAACTCTCTAGTTAGCTAATTACCAAAATCGGTCCTACCGAGTTTGTGTAATCGGTCTCACCGAGATTACGTTATGCCCTAACCCTAACCGAATCAGTCCTACCAAGTTAAATTTCGGTCCCACCGAACATCCTAACGGTCACTAAATTTATTAAATTGGTCTGATCGAGTTTGTTGATTCGGTCCCACCGAGTTTGGTAAATTGTGTGTAATGGTTAGATTTTGTGTGGAGGCTATATATAACCCTCCACCTCCTCTTCATTCATGGAGAGAGCAATCAGAACAAGCCTACACTTCCAGCATCCTATTTCTGGGAGAGAACTACCTACTCATGTGTTGAGGCCAAGATATTCCATTCCTACCATATGAATCTTGATCTCTAGCCTTCCCCAAGTTGCTTTCCACTCAAATACTCTTTTCACCAGATCCAAATCCTTTGAGAGATAGCTGAGTGTTGGAGAGACTATCATTTGAAGCACAAGAGCAAGGAGTTCATCATCAACGCACCATTTGTTACTTCTTGGAGAGTGGTGTCTCCTAGATTGGCTAGGTGTCACTTGGGAGCCTCCGACAAGATTGTGGAGTTGAACCAAGGAGTTTGTAAGGGCAAGGAGATCGCCTACTTCGTGAAGATCTACCGCTAGTGAGGCAAGTCCTTCGTGGGCGACGGCCATGGTGGGATAGACAAGGTTGCTTCTTTGTGGACCCTTCGTGGGTGGAGCCCTCCGTGGACTCGCGCAGCCGTTACCCTTCGTGGGTTGAAGTCTCCATCAACATGCATGTACGATAGCACCACCTATCGGAACCATGCCAAAAACATCTGTGTCTCCAATTGCGTTTGAATCCTCCAAAACCCTTCCCTTTACATTCTTGCAAGTTGCATGCTTTATTTTCCGCTGCTCATATAATCTTTGCATGCTTGCTTGATATGTGTTGTGAATGTTAAACTAGTGCCCAAACTCCACTTAAACTTAAAGAATCCTAAAAACTGCAACTTTTGTACTTAGTGTCTAATCACCCCCCTCTAGACACATCTTCTCAAGATCCTACAAGTGGTATCAGAGCATTGGTCTCCATTGCCTTGGTTTAATCACCATTGGAGGAAGATGGATGAGTCTACTTTGGGGAGTCTTAGACACAGAGTGCCTATTCTTAATGGAGAGTATTTTCATGAGTGGAAAAATGAGATGCTTGTAATTTTCAATCAATATCATTTGAACAAGTACTTTGCTAGTCCTTGTGCACCTCATGTTGATCCTATGCATCCTACCCTTGATGAGTCAATTGACATGGTTAGGAATCTTAGAACTGCTGAACTTATCATTAGAGGATTGCCTAGAAACTTGATTGGATGTTTGCCTACTTTTAAGTGTGCCTATACTTTTGAAATTTCTTGAGGAACGATTTCCAGATTATTCATTGAAAAATCTAGATGAAATTCTCCATAAGTCTATTGCTTTGAGTAATATGAAAACTAGTGATCCTATGTTTGGTGATCGTCTATTTGAGCTTACAAACCTTATGCGTGCCAAAGGAAATGTTGGTATTATTAGTGATATTATTTCCGAAGCTATAAAAATTCATAAGCAAGATCATTGTCAAACTCACTCTAACGAATCACCCTCTCTAGGATTTGATCCACCACATGACGAAGTTGAACATGGATACTATGATGAGGATGATGATAGTGACTTCGATCTTGATGATGCAATGAGACATTTTGGTCTTATGGCAAATCTTCGGGGATATATGTCAGGAGGAAAGGAATGGGTCCTTGATAGTGGATGTACCGATCACATGACCGGAGATAAAGACATGTTTCGTGAGCTTGCTGAAAATGATAGTCCTCGAAAGTATGTCACTTTCGGTGACCACTCAAAGGGTAAGGTGGTTGGCCTCGGTAAGGTGGCCATATCACATGATAGATCCATACAAAATGTTATGCTCGTTGAATCTCTTGGATACAACTTACTTTCAGTATCTAGACTTACAGATTTCGGTTTCAATGTCCTATTTACTGAAGTAGATTGCCAAGTGTTTCGTCGAGACAATCATAAAATAGTCTTTACCGGCATACGTAGAGGTGATCTATACATTGTTGGTTTCACTAAAAAGGCTCAACCTAAAATTTGCTTCATTGCTAAATCCTCAAAAGGTTGGTTATAGCATAGACGATTAGGTCATGTTGGCATGAGAAACCTTGACAAGCATATTAAGGGAAATCATATCCTTGGAGTTAATGATGTCATATTTGATAAGGATAGACTTTGCAGTGCTTGTCAAGCAGGTAAACAGGTTGGAGGGAGGCATCCCATGAAGAACATCATGACCACAAAGAGGCCACTCGAGCTACTTCACATGGATCTCTTTGGTCCCAACTCTTACAAGTGTCTCGGTGGAAATTCTTTTTGTGTAGTTATAGTTGATGATTTTTCCAGATTTACGTGGGTGTTCTTTCTCGATGATAAATCGCAGGTTCAGAAGATCTTCAAAAACTTCGCTAGGAAGGCCCAAAATCAATTTGAAGTGAAGATCAAGAAGGTTCGCAGCGATAACGGAACGGAGTTCAAGAATGGAAATGTGGACACCTTTCTTGACGAAGAAGGGATTTCACACGAGTTCTCGGCTACGTACACACCTCAACAAAATGGAGTTGTTGAGAGGAAGAACCGGACGCTCATCGAAATGGCGAGAATGATGCTTGATGAGTACAAGATGCCGAAGCACTTTCGGGAAGAAGCGGTTGAGACAGCTTGTCATGCAACAAATCGCTTGTATCTTCACAAGCTACTCGGCAAGACGGCATACGAGCTCCCCACCGGTAACAAACCCCAAGTTGGATTCTTTCGAGTATTCGGCTCAAAGTGCTACATTCTTGATAAGCATCTCGTTCTAAATTTGCTCCTAAGTCTCATGAAGGTTTCCTACTAGGTTATGGCTCAAACTCTCACACTTATCGTGTCTACAACAATTTCACCTGAAAGGTTGAAGAGACGGTAGATGTGAAGTTTGATGAATCTAATGACTCGCAAGTAGAGCAATTGCCAATTGATGTAGGAGACAAAGATCCTTCGGAAGCAATCCAAGACTTGTCTATTGGCAAGGTTCGTCCAACGGAGGTGAAGGAGAGTACCTCGTCCGTCCAAGTGGAAGCTTCTACTTCACGACAAGGTGAACCAAGAGTTGACACAGAAGCATCCACAAGTGGGACACACCAAGATGAAGAAAACGAGGAAGTGCATCAAGATGAACGTCAACAACCTCCTTCTCCACCATGACAAGAGAACGACAACGCCAACAATGAAGAAGGCCAAGAAGAAGAACAAGATGAAGAAGATGTTCAATGAATACCCAAGCAAAAGCTTTCACAAGTTCGAGAAAGAATTGCTAAAGACCATCCCGTCGAGCAAATCTACAATGATATTCAAACCGGGAGAATCACTTGCTCTAAAACTCGTTTAGCTAACTTTTGTGAAAACTATTCTTTCATCTCTAGCATTGAACCTATGAAGGTTGAAGAAACATTGGAAGATCCGGATTGGATAAATGCTATGCATGAAGAGCTACACAACTTTGAGAGGAACCAAGTTTTGACATTGGTTGAGAAGCCCGACAACAACCACAACATCATCAGTACCAAATGGGTGTTTCGCAACAAGCAAGATGAAGATGGACAAGTAGTTCACAACAAAGCACGTCTCGTCGCCCAAGGCTACACACAAGTCGAAGGTATGGACTATGGTGAGACTTATGCCCCTGTTGCTAGACTTGAGTCCATTCGCATCTTACTTGCCTATGCTAATCACCATGATATCACCTTGTACCAAATGGACATTAAAAGTGCTTTTTCTAAATGGTGAAATAGAGAGGAGGAAGTTTATGTTAAACAACCTCCAGGCTTTGTCAATCCTAAGAAACCCAATCATGTTTACAAACTTCACAAAGCTCTTTATGGTCTTAAACAAGCTCCTAGAGCATAGTATAAATGCTTGACCAAGTTCCTTATTGAAAAAGGCTTATAAATTGGGAAAATTGATTCTACTCTTTTTACTAAAAGGGTTAATGGTGAACTATTTGTGTGCCAAATCTATGTTGATGATATTATATTTGGATCAACTAATCCTCATTTTAGTGAAAAGTTTGGAAAGCTAATGTCAGAGAAGTTTGAGATGTCTATGATGAGTGAAATCAAATTCTTTCTTGGGTTGCAAATCAAGCAAACTAGGGAAGGTACTTTTGTCTCTCAAACAAAGTACACCAAGGACTTATTCAAGAAGTTCAATATGCAAGAATGCAAAGGTATGACCACACCCATGCCTACTAGTGGACATCTTGACTTAACCAAAGATGATGAACCGGTTGATCAAAAGGTTTATCGCTCTATGATTGGTTCATTGATATATCTATGTGCTTCACGTCACGATATCATGCTAAGAGTGTGCATGTGTGCATGATATCAAGCTGCTCCTAAAGAATGTCATCTTAAGGCCGTGAAAATGATAGTGAGATACTTAATCCATACACCAAATTTTGGCATTTGGTATCCTAAGAGGGCCTCTTTCGATCTTGTTGGCTACTCCGACTCGGACTATGCCGGACACAAGGTTGATAGAAAGTCCACTTCGGGTACTTGTCAATTTCTTGGTAGATCTCTTGTGTCTTGGTCGTCCAAGAAACAAAACTCGGTATGCTTATCCACCGCCGAAGCAGAGTACATTGCCGCTGTTTCATGTTGTGCTCAATTACTTTGGATGACTCTAACTCTTAAAGATTATGGGATATATGTGAAACATGTTTCATTTCTTTGTGACAATGAAAGTGATATCAAAATTGGTCATAATCCTGTGCAACATTCTCGAACTAAGCATATTGAAGTTCGTCATCATTTCATTCGAGATCATGTTGCTAAGGGTGACATTGATCTTATGCATGTTTGCACCGAAAAGCAATTAGCGGATATATTCACTAAACCTCTTGATGAGAAAGTGTTTTGTAGGTTGAGAGGAGAATTGAACATCATTGATGCTTCAAACTTGGAGTAGAAACTTCATTGGATACATGCAAGACATGAGCTTATGACTAATCCTTGATATTTCTGTTATGATGAAAATCATATATCTTGGATATATTTGCATCTTGCATGTTATCTAACACATGTAGGTACTTGGTTGAATCAAATTCCATGATATTTTAATCTACTCACATCTTGAGCAATCTCTACATCACCAAGTATCTATTCAAAGGTGTTTGAAGACAAGGAAGCACAAAACCATTCGAACATATCCTTTGACAAATTCTATGTTGAGCTTCATGATTGTCATTTTTGGATACACAAGTGCTCTTCCTTGCAAGAACTAACCCATGTAGGTAGATGGACTCAAATTCCAAGTGGTGCTCCCAACTCTTGATGAGCTACATCAACCTTGAGCGACCCACACAAGTTCAACTACATGATCAACACCACCAACCAAGGTATGTTATTCCATCTTAGAGAAGCTTTACTCCAAGTCATGAGTTAAAGCAACTCAACTAGATGTGAATACATCAAGATGCTTAAACAAAAAATGGCAACCCCATTTTGAGCTTAAACGATGAGTATGTCCTATGATCAAGTGATCTCACTTGACTCCTAAGTCAATATACTCTAACATAGGTGACTTTGTCACCGACCATCTCTAGATGAAGTTCTCCTATGTTCCTTTATATGTTTTTGCATTTTCTCATGCATATTTGTTTCCCCTTTCAAAAAAAACTTCATCTAGATTTCTTTCTGTTTGCTCTGCATTTTTTGCATCAAATTCCTTGCACATCTTTTAGTAAATTCCTTGCAAATCTTTGTGAGATCTTATTAGTCTAGTGAGCTGAGGTGACAAGTGTTTTCTCTGTGATGAATTCGATTTCACCGATTTGTTGTTTTCGGTCCAATCGAATCCATTCGGTGCAACTGAAGCCTACAACTCGGTGCCACCGATTTCACAACAGGAAAAACAGTTTGCCACTTATTTTATGTTTCTTCTGATCCAGCTCCACTCAATGAATCTTGTCCTCTACAAGCATCACATTTTTATCATTGCTTTATGTTGTGACTCAAGGATCAAACCCATTCACGACAAATTCCAGAGGGGGAGAGAAAGATTACATCTTTATCAAGCCCTTCTTGGAAATTGATGTCAAAGGGGGACAGAGAGATCACATCAAAGCTTATCACTTAAAGAGATCACATCAGAGAAGGAGAGAGAGAGATCCTTCAGGGGGAGAGAGAGAGATCTCCAGGGGGAGAGAATACTAGTAGAAAGTATTTCTCAAGGATCCCATATGCTTGGTGTTCAAGAGGAGAGATGCCACATGTCTTCTTGAGGGGAAAGACATGTTCATATGTGCTTATTTGCATTAGCTTGCATTAGCTCTGTTCATTTATATCTTTCAGCTCTGATGTTCTGTTCCCTATCTTCTCCCAGTATCCCATGCTAGATTCAGGGGGAGCAAGACATCTAAGGGAAAGAAATCATCTAAATTCATTGCATATCTTTACTCTTGGGGACATGTCAAATCAAATGTGGTACTTAGTACTCACTCTCTACATGTCATCCCAGTCTTGGTATTCTTGTGGTTTCTTCTGCTTGCTCTGGCTAGTAGATTATCTGTGTTATATAACCTTGTTTACGCAGGTTCATTCCATCCTAAGCCAACTCAAGACTACAAGGTAAGTATATGCATCACAATCATGTGTATGAGGAATTCTTGCTGATGTACATACTGTTTGCAAGAAGGACTCATGGGCATGAAGGTATTTCCTTTAATACTTTTTGCTCTGATGCATATGGCCAAGATACATGTAACACATTGTCTGCTCTATCATGGTTATGCTCTCACATGCTTCTATATTCCATATTCACATGATTGCATACATGTAGGGGGAGCCTATGCTTGTTACATGTCTTTCCAAAGATTTACTTGCTATTCTTTATATCTTTATCTAAAGCTTTGATGTATGTTGTCATCAGTTACCAAAAAGGGGGAGATTAAAAGCACAAGTGCTCCCTAGGTGGTTTTGGTAATTAATGTCAACATATCTCTTGTTGGACTAAAACTTTTATCTAGTATATTTCAGATAAGTTCAACAAAGGAGTGGCATGGACTAAAGGATGTGGGAACTCCTTCAAGATGCTAAGGACAAAGTATTGGCTCAAGATTCAAGCTCAAGACTCTTCATTTTACATTTTAGTGATCCAAGATCACATTGAGTCTGTAGGAAAAGCCAATACTATCAAGGAGGGATGAGGTGTTGCTTAATGATCCTCTTGCTTCAAGTGCTTAGTGATATGCTCCAAATACCCTCAACTGCTTTCCCATTTCCACAAATAAGTCCTAAACCTAAAGTCAAACTCGGCCCCATCGATTCTTTCTATCCGGCGCCACCGAGTTCAGATGTCTTAGCCACTACCACAAACCCTAAGCACATCAGTCTCACCAATAGGGATATCGGTCTCACCGAGATGGGATTGTAATCTCTCTGTGTATGTCCATTATCAAAATCGGTCTCACCGAGTTTGAGCAATCGGTACTACCGAGATTACAATGCAAACTTGCTGGTTGACTCATTAGCAAAATCGGTCCCACGAGTTTGATAATCGGTCCAACCGACTTTGCCTGACCAAGCTAATTACCAAAATCGGTCCTACCGAGTTTGTGTAATCGGTCTCAACGAGATTACGTTATGCCCTAACCCTAACCGAATCGGTCCTACCGAGTTGCATTTCGGTCCCACCGAAAATCCGAACAGTCACTAAATTTACTAAATAGGTCCGACCGAGTTTGTTGATTCGGTCCCACCGAGTTTGGTAAATTGTGTGTCACGGTTAGATTTTGTGTGGGGGCTATATATACCCCTCCACCTCCTCTTCATTCGTGGAGAGAGCAATCACAACAAGCCTACACTTCCAGCATCCTATTTCTGAGAGAGAACTACCTACTCATGTGTTGAGGCCAAGATATTCCATTCCTACCATATGAATCTTGATCTCTAGCCTTCCCCAAGTTGCTTTCCACTCAAATCCTCTTTTCACCAGATCCAAATCCTATGAGAGAGTGTTGAGTGTTGGGGATACTGTCATTTGAAGCACAAGAGCAAGGAGTTCATCATCAACGCACCATTTGTTACTTCTTGGAGAGTGGTGTCTCCTAGATTGGCTAGGTGTCACTTGGGAGCCTCCGACAAGATTGTGGAGTTGAACCAAGGAGTTTGTAAGGACAAGGAGATCGCCTACTTCGTGAAGATCTACCGCTAGTTAGGCAAGTCCTTCATGGGCGACAGCCATGGTGGGATAGACAAGGTTGCTTCTTCGTGGACCATTCGTGGGTGGAACCCTCCGTGGACTCGTGCAACCGTTACCCTTCGTGGGTTGAAGTCTCCATCAACGTGGATGTACGATAGCACCACCTATCGGAACCACGCCAAAAACATCTGTGTCTCTAATTTCGTTTGAATCCTCCAAAACCCTTCCCTTTACATTCTTGCAAGTTGCATGCTTTATTTTCCGCTGCTCATATACTCTTTGCATGCTTGCTTGATATGTGTTGTGAATGTTAAACTTGTTCCTAAACTCCACTTAAACTTAAAGAATCCTAAAAACTGCAACTTTGGTACTTAGTGTCTAATCACCCCCCCTCTAGACACATCTTCTCAAGATCCTACACATAGCAACCACCCCGAACACGGGCTTAGACCTCGCATGTGCCCAAGCGGAAGCCGAAATCGAAAAGCCTGTCCACATGTTTAGAGATAGAGGTGTCGATAAAAATAAAATACGGACATGCGGGCATCATGATCATTATTATAATAGCAACATATATAGATTTTGTCATAAGATTTCTTATGCTCAAGTAACAATCTATTCACAATGTCAAATATGTTTCAGAAACTTCATTAAAAGCTAACAAACTATAATCTCAAGCATTGAAGCAATTGCAATTTATCGTAACATCAAAAAGAGTCAAGAATAGAGCTTTTCAGCAAGTCCACATACTCAACAATCATATAATCTTCTACAATTGCTAACACTCACGCAATACTTGTGGTTATGGAGTTTCAGCCGGACACTAAGAAAGATAGGGGCTTATTGTGTTGCCTCCCAACGTATTCACCTTTAGGTGATGTCAACAATAATAGTCCATGCTAACGAACATCCAATTGGATATATATATCATGATCTTTCAAACACGAGGAGCTTGCCAAAGGATAAAGTGAAAAAGGGGAAAGGTGAAGATCACCTTGACTCAAGTAAAAAGTAAAAACATAAAGTAAGAACATAAAGTAAAAGATAGGCCCTTCGCAGAGGGAAGCAGAGGTTGTTATGCGCTTTTAAGGTTGGATACACAAAATCTTAGTACGAAAGAACCTCACTTTATATTGCCACTTGTGTATGGACCTTTATTATCGAGTGCGTCGCTTTTATTGCTTCCATAACAAGATCGTATAAAGCTTATTTTCTCCATACTAATAAGTCATGCATTTTTAGAGAGCAATTTTTATTCCTTGCACCGATGAAAACTTACTTGAAGGATCTTGCTCAATCCATAGGTAGGTATGGTGGACTCTCATGGCAAAACTGGGTTTAAGGGTATTTGGGAGAACAAGTAGTATCTCTACTTAGTGCTAGGAATTTAGCTAGCATGAGGGGGAAAGGCAAGCTCAACATATTTGGAAGGTCAATCACAATATACTTTAACTGAGGTGAGAAAACATAAACCATTACGTTGTCTTCCTTGTCCAATGTCGACTCTTTTAGCATGTCATACTTAATGAGTGCTCTCAATCACAAAAGATGTCCAAGATAGTATATTTATATTTGAAACCTCTCTTTCCTTATTACTTCCTATTAATTGCAACAATGACCAAAGCTATGCTTATCAACTCTCAGCAACTTTTAAGCCTCATACTTTCTATGTGTGAAGTCATTACTACCCAGAAGATCAATACAAACTCTTTTATTCTTTTTATTCTTTCTATTTTTCACAAGATCATAGCAAGATAGCAAAGCCCTTGACTCAAGACTAATCTTTATTATAGATAGCTCACGGACTCGATTACATAAAGAGATCACAAAGCAAAACTCAAAACTACTTGATATCAAAACTTCAATCTACTAGATCAAGATACTACTAAAAGGATCGAACAAAATAAAATGGTAAAGATAGGAGTGTGATGGTGATACGATACCGGGGCTCCTCCCCCAAGCTTGGCAATTGCCAAGGGGAGTGCCCATACCCATGTGATTCTGTCCTCGGAGGTGGTGAAGTAGGACTTGTTGATGATGTAGGCTTGTCGTCCATCTTCCAAGGCATAGGCTCACCATCATAGAAGGATGATCGGGTCTCCGGGATCCTTAAATCTGCAGCCAAACTCATCCTCTTGAACCTATATTCATACTCACAGTTCTGGTTTTGCAAGTCATAGATCTGGGCTTGGAGGTGCTCGATTTTCTCTTGAACCATGAAGATGGTTTCCCCAATGACTTTGGCATCTAGCTTGTGGTTGTTGGTGAACTCTGTGATCATCATCTTGTTGGCGTTGAGTCCACGCTCCACCATCCCTTGGCACTTGAAGACTTGCTTCTCTACGTCTTAGAGCTTTGTCTCCATGCTTTCGGTACGCCTTGGTCCCTCCGCATCGCGGATGTGCAGCACCCCCTCACGCATCTCAATGGTTGAGCTTGTTGCAGCACCTCCGCGAGATAGGGGTTGATAACCCTCTCGAAAAACTTGTCCTTGGGAGCGCTTGGAGATGCCATGATGCTCTAGATCTGTAACAGAAAATAGCTCGAAATAAAAACATAGTATATTTGCGTGATACGGTGGTCAAAACGTTCATGAGTTTATATAATGAATTTTTACCGACCAAAATACGTAATGTGCAAGAAAATGGAGTCCGGGAGACACACGAGGTGTCCACGAGACAGGGGGGCGCCCCCAGTAAGGGTGGGTGTGCCCTCCACTTTCGTGGAGGGCTCGTGTCCTCCCCGAACTACTTCTTTCTTCCTAAAATTCTTAAATATTCCAAAACTGATAAAAATTGCCTTTAGAATTGTTTTGGAGTCGGTTTACTTACCGTACCACATACCTATTCCTTTTCGGAGTTTGGAACGTTCTGGAAAGTGTCATTTATGTATTCCTCCGGAGTTACGGTTTCAATAATATTAGTTTCAACATTGACAGGATTACCTGAGATATAATGTTTAATTCTTTGGCCGTTCACCACCCTCGGACTTGTGCCTTTGAAGTTGTTGATTTTTATGGCACAAGAGCGATAGACCTCCTTGATAACATAGGGACCTTCCCATTTAGAGAGAAGTTTTACTGCAAAAAATCTTAAAGGAGAGTTGAATAATAACACATAATCACCTACGTTAAACTCACGCTTTTGTATCCTTTTATCATGCCAACGTTTGACTTTTTATTTGAATAGCTTGGCATTCTCATAGGCTTGGGTTCTCCATTCATCAAGTGAGCTAATATCAAACAACCTCTTCTCACCGGCAAGTTTGAAGTCATAGTTGAGGTCTTTAATATCCCAATATGCTTTTGTTCAAGTTCTAGAGGTAAATGACAAGCTTTTACATAAACCATCTTATACGGAGACATACCCATAGGATTTTTGTATGCATTTCTATAGTCCCATAATGCATCATCAAGTTTTTTGGACCAATTCTTACTAGATCTATTCACAGTCTTTCGCAAAATTAATTTGAGTTCTCTATTGCTCAACTCTACTTGACCACTAGAATGTGGGTGATAAGGAGATACGATTCTATGATTAAAATCATACTTAGCAAGCATCTTACGGATAGCACCATGAATAAAATGTGAACAACCATCAGTCATAAGATATCTAGGGACTCCAAACCTCGGAAAAATAATTTCTTTAAGCATTTTAATAGAAGTGTTATGATCAACACTACTAGTTGGAATAGCTTCTACCCACTTAGCAACATAATCAACAGCAACTAAGATATGTGTATATCCATTAGAGGCAGGAAAAGTCCCATATAATCAAAGCCCCAAACATCAAATGGTTCAATAACAAGAGAATAATTCATAGGCATTTCTTGGCGTCTACTAATATAACCAATTCTTTGGCATTCATCACAAGACAAAACAAACTTACGGGCATCTTTGAAGAGAGTAGGCCAATAAAAACCGGATTGCAATACCTTATGTGCAGTTCTGTCTCCAGCGTGGTGTCCTCCATATGATTTAGAGTGACACTTGCGTAGGATATGTTCCTGTTCATGCTCAGGTACACAACGTCTAATAACACCATCTACTCTCTTTATAAAGGTGTGGGTCATCCCAAAAGTAATGTATTAATCATAAAAGAACTTTTTCTTTCGCTGGTATATGAAACTAGGTGGTATAAATTTAGTAACAATGTAATTAGCATAATCAGCATACCAAGGAGCAGTACAAGAAGCATTAATGACCGCTAATTGTTCATCAGGAAAGCTATCATCAATAGGCAGTGGGTCATCAAAAACATTCTCTAACCTAGACAAGTTGTCTGCAACGGGGTTCTCAGCTCTGTTTCTATCAATAATATGCAAATCAAATTCTTGGAGCAAGAGAACCCATCTAACGAGTCTAGGCTTAGCATCTTTCTTTTCCATAAGATATTTAATAGCAGCATGATCAGCGTGAACAGTAACCTTGGAATCAACAATATAAGTTCTAAACATATCACATGCAAACACAACTGCTAAGAATTGTTTTTCTGTAGTAGCATAATTTCTCTGGGCAGTATGAAGAGTCTTACTAACATAATGGATAACATTCAATTTCTTGTCAACTCTTTTCCCTAGAACAGCACCTACAGCATAATCACTTGCATCACACATAATTTCAAAAGGTAAATTCCAATCAGGTGGCTGAACAATAGGTGTAGTCATCAAAGCATTCTTAAGTATTTCAAATGCTTCTACACAATCATCATCAAAGACAAAAGGAATATCTTTTTGCAATAAATTGGTCAGAGGCCTAGAGATTTTAGAAAAGTCCTTAATGAACCTCCCACAAGAACCGGCATGACCAAGGAAACTTCTTATACCTTTTATGTCCTTGGGACATGGCATCTTCTCAATAGCATCAACTTTAGCTTTATCAACTTCAATACCTCTCTCGAAGATCTTGTGCCCCAAGACAATGCCTTCATTAACCATAAAGTGGCACTTTTCCCAATTCAAGACGAGACTAGTGTCTTCGCGTCTCTGCAAAACTCGATAAAGGTTGTTCAAGCAATCATCAAAAGAGGATCCATAAACGGAGAAGTCATCCATGAATACCTCACAAATCTTTTCACGAAAGTCAGAGAATATAGCTATCATACATCTTGGAAAGGTAGCAGGTGCATTACATAAACCAAAAGGCTTACGTCTATAAGCAAAGGTACCAAAAGGGCAAGTAAAAGTATTTTTTGATTGCTCTTCCGCTGACAAGGGTATTTGAGAGAAACCAGAATATCCATCTACAAAGCAGAAACGTGTATGTTTGGATAGTCTTTCTAGCATTTGATCAATAAAAGGTAAAGGGTAATGATCTTTCTTAGTAGCTTTATTTAATTTACAGAAATCAATTACCATCCTATAACCTGTAATAATTCTTTGCGGAATCAATTCATCTTTATCATTAGGAACAACAGTAATACCTCCCTTTTTAGGGACACAATGAACAGGGCTTACCCATTCACTATCAGCAACGGGATAAATTATACCTGCCTTGAGGAGCTTTAGTAACTCCTTTCTTACCACTTCTTTCATCTTGGGATTTAATCTTTGTTGAGGATCTCTAACTGGTTTGGCACCTTCCTCCACTTTAATTTTGTGTTGACATAACATGGGACTAATGCCCTTGAGATCATCCAGACTATATCCAATAGCAGCGCGGTGCTTCTTTAGAGTTTTCAATAATCTTTCCTCTTCCTGCTCTGAAAGGTTAGCACTAATATTAATAGGATATATTTTCTTTTCATCAAGATAAACATACTTAAGATTATCAGGTAATGGTTTTAACTCAAACACGGGATCTCCCTTGGGTGGAGGGGAATCCCCTAGAATTTTAACGGGAAGGTTATGTTTCAGAATAGGTTCTTGTTTAAGGAACACTTCATCTATTTCCCTTCTTTCTTTCATAAACATATCATTTTCATGGTCTAGCAAATATTGTTCTAGCGGATCAGTCGTAGGTACGGCAATAGAAGCAAGACCAATTATTTCATCTTTACTAGGTGAATCTTTATCATGGGGTTGTCTACGAAATTTAGCAAAGTTAAACTCATGAGTCATATCATCCAAGCCAATCGTAACAACATCCTTTTCACAATCAATCTTAGCTTTAACAGTATTCAAGAAGGGTCTACCAAATATAATGGGACAAAAGTCATCTTGTGGAGAACCAATAAGGAGAAAATCAGCAGGGTATTTGACCTTCCCACACAAGACTTCAACATCTCTAACAATTCCAAAAGGTTTAATAGTATCTCTATTGGCAAGCTTAATTGTACATCAATATCTTCCAATTCAACGGGTGAAATGTCATGAATAATTTCATTATATAAATCATAGGGTATTGCACTAGCACTAGCACCCATATCACATAAGCGATGATAACAATGATCTCCTATTTTAACAGAAATAACAAGCATGCCTACAACAGGTCTATGTATCTTAGCATCTGGTTTTGCAATATTAGCAGCTTCGTCATAGAAATAAATAACATGCCCATCTAAATTGTCATCCAAGAGATGTTTAACTATAGCAATACTAGGTTCAACCTTGATTTGCTCAGGAGGTGTGTAAGTTCTAGTATTACTCTTACACACAACAGTCGAAGTTTTAGCATGATCCTGTATCCTAACAGGAAAAGGTGGTTTCTCAACATAAGTAGTAGGAACAATAGGATCATTATAAGTGATAGTCTTTTCTTCAAATGTAATAGGTGCAACTACTTTTACTTCAATAGGAGGATTATAGTTAAGCCACTTCTCCTTAGGGAGATCAACGTGAGCAGCAAAAGATTCACAGAAAGAAGCTACTATCTCAGAGTCAAGTCCATATTTAGAGTTAAATCCACGAAAAACATCGGTATCCATAAAAGATTTAACACAATCAAACTTAGGTGTCATACCTGACTCCTTACCTTCGTCGGAACCCCAATCTTCAGAGTTGCGTTTAATTCTTTCCAATAAATCCCATTTGAATTCAATAGTCTTCAGCATATAAGAACCAGCACAGGAAGTATCGAGCATGGTGCGATCATTGAGAGAAAGCCGAGCATAAATTTTTTGAATAAGCCTTTCTCTTGAGAGCTCATGATTGGGGCATGAATATAACATTGACTTAAGCCTCCCCCAAGCTTGAGCGATGCTTTCTCCTTCGCGAGGCCAGAAATTGTATATGTAATTACGATCACGATGAACAAGATGCATATATGATAGAACTTCTGGTGAAATTCCAACTTCAATCGTTTATAATTCCAAGATCATATATCATCACATAGCCTATACCATGTCAATGCATCTCCCTTCAAAGATAAAGGGAAGACCTTCCTTTTGACAAAATCATCGGGAATACCTGCAAGCTTAAATAATCCGCAAACTTCATCCACAAAGATAAGGTGTAAATCGGGATGCAATGTTCCATCTCCTGCAAATGGATTAGCTAGCAGTTTCTCTATCATACCAGAAGGAATTTAAAAGTTAACATTTTTAGTAGGTTCAGTAGGTTGAGGAGCAACTATTCGCTCTACTGGTCAGGGCGAAGATGCCCCAAACAAGCCTCTCAAAGGATTAGTTTCCATAGTAACAAGTAACAGAAAATTTCAGCACACTATATAAATGTTTCCTTACCAAGTTCCACTCACCAAAACCGCTACACTCCCCGGCAACGGCGCCAGAAAAGAGTCTTGATGACCCACAAGTGTAAGGGATCTATCGTAGTCCTTTCGATAAGTAAGAGTGTCGAACCCAATGAGGAGCAGAAGGAAATGATAAGCGGTTTTCAGTAAGGTTTTCTCTGCAAGCACTGAAATTGTAGGTAATAGATAGTTTTATGATAAGATAAATTGTAACGAGTAACACTACTAGGGAAAAGCCTTGCAGCAGAGCAGGTTTTAGGCCTATCAGTAGCGCGGGCAGGAGCGCTACTGATAAAGCGCTACAGCTAATGCTTAGCAATAGCGCGCCTGGATCCACGCTACTGCTAAATTGACTTAGTAGTAGTTCTTCTTCAGGACCGCGCTACTGGTAATTAGTAGTAGCTCTTCTACTTTCCCGCGCTACTACTACTATTTAGTATTTTATTTCTTTTTTATTTCATGTTGTATTCATACACCTTTACACAAGTTTTCATACAACAGGAATTTAGAGATTGTTTTTACATCATAATGAGTTATTACATCACGGGGTGAAAGAACCGTGGACTAGTTTCAAGTGGATTTCCATCAACTTGAAACTAATCCACGGTTCTTTCACCCAATGATATAATAATATCATCATCATCATCATATCATTAACAACTTATCATCATAATACATCATTGTCATATAACACGTCCTCAAGATCATCGTTTTCATCAATGACATCACATAGAAAATTGGTCACTAGTCATAATCACAAGTACTCCTCATTATCAACTCTAACACATTACCACATAATAAACATATTGTACCTCATAGGACCTACTACATTCGATTAAGACCTACTACATTTTCTAAGGTAAAATAGCAAAAAACAAGATAGCCCCTGACTCTCCATTATGGAGAATGGAGATTAGCCTCTCTCCAATTCTTGCCTTTCGCTGAATGTTACTTCCAAGAACCTCCTTGCGAATGTCCTTACATTTCTTCCATTCTTTGATGATCATTTTTTCACCGGTTTTAGAAATCCGATATGCACAGGTGAGCTCCCTAGATTTACCTGGCATTATGTTCAGAACTGAGAGGCGACCATTCAGAGACATCAGATGAGGCACACAATCCATCGGGAGTTTCTGTTGAAAAACATAGTAATAACTTCGTAGTTAGCAATGATGTACTAATTTTAGAAGTATGCGAAAGATGCACGGATGTCGTAATATATGATAGAACTTCTGGTGAAATTCCAACTTCAATCGTTTATAATTCCAAGATCATATATCATCACATAGCCTATACCATGTCAATGCATCTCCCTTCAAAGATAAAGGGAAGACCTTCCTTTTGACAAAATCATCGGGAATACCTGCAAGCTTAAATAATCCGCAAACTTCATCCACAAAGATAAGGTGTAAATCGGGATGCAATGTTCCATCTCCTGCAAATGGATTAGCTAGCAGTTTCTCTATCATACCAGAAGGAATTTAAAAGTTAACATTTTTAGTAGGTTCAGTAGGTTGAGGAGCAACTATTCGCTCTACTGGTCAGGGCGAAGATGCCCCAAACAAGCCTCTCAAAGGATTAGTTTCCATAGTAACAAGTAACAGAAAATTTCAGCACACTATATAAATGTTTCCTTACCAAGTTCCACTCACCAAAACCGCTACACTCCCCGGCAACGGCGCCAGAAAAGAGTCTTGATGACCCACAAGTGTAAGGGATCTATCGTAGTCCTTTCGATAAGTAAGAGTGTCGAACCCAATGAGGAGCAGAAGGAAATGATAAGCGGTTTTCAGTAAGGTTTTCTCTGCAAGCACTGAAATTGTAGGTAATAGATAGTTTTATGATAAGATAAATTGTAACGAGTAACACTACTAGGGAAAAGCCTTGCAGCAGAGCAGGTTTTAGGCCTATCAGTAGCGCGGGCAGGAGCGCTACTGATAAAGCGCTACAGCTAATGCTTAGCAATAGCGCGCCTGGATCCACGCTACTGCTAAATTGACTTAGTAGTAGTTCTTCTTCAGGACCGCGCTACTGGTAATTAGTAGTAGCTCTTCTACTTTCCCGCGCTACTACTACTATTTAGTATTTTATTTCTTTTTTATTTCATGTTGTATTCATACACCTTTACACAAGTTTTCATACAACAGGAATTTAGAGATTGTTTTTACATCATAATGAGTTATTACATCACGGGGTGAAAGAACCGTGGACTAGTTTCAAGTGGATTTCCATCAACTTGAAACTAATCCACGGTTCTTTCACCCAATGATATAATAATATCATCATCATCATCATATCATTAACAACTTATCATCATAATACATCATTGTCATATAACACGTCCTCAAGATCATCGTTTTCATCAATGACATCACATAGAAAATTGGTCACTAGTCATAATCACAAGTACTCCTCATTATCAACTCTAACACATTACCACATAATAAACATATTGTACCTCATAGGACCTACTACATTCGATTAAGACCTACTACATTTTCTAAGGTAAAATAGCAAAAAACAAGATAGCCCCTGACTCTCCATTATGGAGAATGGAGATTAGCCTCTCTCCAATTCTTGCCTTTCGCTGAATGTTACTTCCAAGAACCTCCTTGCGAATGTCCTTACATTTCTTCCATTCTTTGATGATCATTTTTTCACCGGTTTTAGAAATCCGATATGCACAGGTGAGCTCCCTAGATTTACCTGGCATTATGTTCAGAACTGAGAGGCGACCATTCAGAGACATCAGATGAGGCACACAATCCATCGGGAGTTTCTGTTGAAAAACATAGTAATAACTTCGTAGTTAGCAATGATGTACTAATTTTAGAAGTATGCGAAAGATGCACGGATGTCGTAATAGTAAAAAATCTTACCAGGGTATCTCCACAGAAGTTACCGTGGTTCAACACATGCACTAGTGGCATGTATTCACCATAATTTGGAGGAGTTCGATAATAGTTATTGTAATTCTCAAGAAGAGTACAGAATGCGATCAGATGATTTTTCTCCTTATACGTTAATTCAGTGCCATCGGTGTAGTGGGTTTTATCTACCATCTTCGGCATAGTCTTTGAAGAATCAAAATAAGCTATCAATGGAAATAAGCTATCAACAATTTTGAAATAAACAATATAAATTAGTTAATAACTATGTTTGAGAAACTCACATAGCGGTACAATCGGAAGCGTATCAACAAGGACCCAAATGTCCATATTGTCTTGCTCGATGTCAGGATCACCAAGATCCATGGTGACAATCATACCCTCATAAAAACCATACATTTTGCAAAGTGCTTCCCAATTTTGGCAATCAAAATGGGTTACGCTCTGAGCATTGCACAGATTTACTTCAAAATCCATATCATGATGGGTACTTAGGTGTATTTTCTTTGTTTCAAAATTTTCATGGTCTTCAAAACCCATCCTCTCCAAGACATAGCGTCTTGCATGGCATGGGATAAGCTAGTCGAATTGTAAAATATAAAAATTAGACGTTGAAATAGTTGAAGTCATGCTTAATTACGAAAAAAACACTTGTCGTTGTTGCGTACCGTTTCACAATCGAAGGTCTCCTCGAGCTTAATGCTGAAGCGCCGATCTTCGTCCAGCTGAACGAACTTGTCGCACATACCTCGATCGTCGTGGCACCAGCTACACTCCCCCGGGAGACTGTCGTCATCCGAGTACGACATTTCCTACATTCATAATTCAAAGATTAAACTTGTACATATTCTAGCACAAGTCATGCCAGAATTCACGAAAAAATCCGGCATGACCTTTGCTAAAAAAGGACATATCGAGCGCCTGAAATTTGCCGGAACGGAAATTAATCAACACTCCGGCAAAACATAAGCCACTCGGAGATGTAAACTGAACATGAACGGCCACTTGGGCAATCACATATCCTATTTGAGCAACAACACAATATATACTAGGATATTTGGCTGGTCTCACCTCGATGTCAGAGGGGGTCGTTGACTGGGACAACGGCGGGGATGTCGGAGGGGGTCGGTGACGGGGACGGCGGCGGGGATGTCGGAGGGGGTTGGTGACGGGGACGACGGCGGGGATGTCGGAGGGGGTCGGTGACGGGGACGACGGTGGTCACCTGAGAAACCATATAAGTTATCACTAATACATCCCGAATAATTGCTTAAACTAAAAAATAACAACAAATATGACATGTTCAACTAGTTTTATTAATTCAACTAGTTCTTACTAAATATAAACTTACTATAAATAGAAAAAAAAACTAGTTCTTTCTAAAAATAAAGTAGTTCAACTAGTTATATTAATTTACTTAGTAAACTAGTTCAACTACAACTAAAAATCTAGTACTAACTAAGCAACATCTAGTTAACTAGTACCATCACTACTAGTAATTAACATCTACTACTACTAAAAATCTAGTACTAACTAAGCAACATCTAGTACTAGCTATGAACCCTAAATTAACATCTACAACTACTAAATCTAGTACTAACTAGTGGCAGGGGGTGGGGGCGACGGAGAGGTAGCTAGGGGCGGCGAGGTCGAGGGCGGTGGGAGGAGGGCTGCCGGCGGAGGAGGGAGGAGGGGCGGCCGCAGGCGGAGGGAGGAGGGCGGCGGAGGAGGAGGGAGGGGCGGCCGCAGGCGGAGGGGGGATGTGCGAGGAGGAGGGAGGAGGGACGAAAGGAGGGGAGTACCTCGGCGGTGGATGGAGGAAGGCGGCGGCGGCGACAACGACGCACGACGACGGTTATCGGCATGGGGGGCGAGAGTGAGAGTGTGAGTGAGGGCCGGTCGTGCGCGTGGGGATAAGGTAGGGATAGCTGTAGCGCGTTTGCCAAAACATGCTACAGCTAATCTGAATAGCAGTAGCGCCTTGCACATAAACCGCTACTACTAAGTGTAACTATACAAAAAATACGTCAATGCAAAAAATACATTGGCCATCAATGATCTTTTTGTGTACAATCTGAATTGTCAATATGAGTCCTATCCGGTAGGAACCGGAGAGGACTCATATTGTGGCCAAATTTTTTACACATAGAGTTCAGTGAAGACCAACTGGTTGTGGTAGTTTCATAAATAACATATTTAAGGTGGTAAACACCATGCTCACGGAGCGAGGTGGGACTAAACTTGTGGGCTGATCTTAGCAGTAGCAGTTTTCCTATAAGCGCTCTGCTGCTAACTTCTATAGTAGTAGCGCGGTTCAGTATAGTGTGCTACTGCTATAAGTAGCGGGGGGGCGATGTCATGGCAATTATAGCAGTAGCGCGGTTTGTGGTGGACTCGCTACTGCTATTTTCCTGTCAGCAGCGCGTTTCTCTAACACGCGCTGCTGCTAAGTAGCAACAGCGTGGTATTTTGTGGAGCGCTGCTGGTAAGATTCTGTGTATAGGATTTTCCCTAGTAGTGTAACAAGCAATAAAAGTAAATAAAGTGCAGCAAGGTTGCCCAATCCTTTTCGTAGCAAAGGATAAGCCTGGACAATTGCTTATAATGAGAAAAGCGCTCCTGAGGACACATGGGAATTACCGTCAAGCTAGTTACATCACACTCATATGATTCGCGTTCGGTACTTTGATAATTTGATATGTGGGTGGACCGGTGCTTGTGTGCTATCCTTACTTGTACAAGCATCCAACTTATGATTAACCCCTATTGCAAGCGTCCGCAACTACAAAAGAAGTATTAAGGTAAACCTAACCACAACATTAAACATATGGATCCAAATCAGCCCCTAACGAAGCAACGCATAAACTAGGGTTTAAGCTTCTGTCACTCTAGCAACCCATCATCTACTTATTAATTCCCAATGCCTTCCTCTAGGCCCAAATAATGGTGAAGTGTCATGCAGTCGACATTCACATAACACCACTAGAGGAAAAGACAACATACATCTCATCAAAAGATCGAACGAATACCAAATTCACATGGCTACTAATAGCAAGACTTCACCCATGTCCTCAGGAACAAACGTAACTACTCACAAAGCATATTCATGTTCATAATCAGAGGTATAATAATATGCATTAAGGATCTGAACATATGATCTTCCACCAAGTAAAAAAATAAGTATCAACTACAAGGAGTAATAAACACTACTAGCAACCCACAGGTACCAATTTGTTGTTTTGGATACAAGATTGGATACTAGAGATGAACTAGGGTTTGAGAGGAGATGGTGCTGGTGAAGATGTTGATGGAGATTGACCCCCTCCCGATGAGAGGATCGTTGGTGATGACGATGGTGATGATTTCCCCATCCCAGAGGGAAGTGTCCCCGGCAGAACAGCTCTGCCGGAGTTCTAGATTGGTTCCGCCAAGGTTCCGCCTCGTGGCGGCGGAGTTTCGTCCCGTAAGCTTGCCCATGATTTTTTCCAGGGTAAAAGCCTTCATATAGCAGAAGATGGACACCGGGGGGCCACCAGGGGGGCAGGAGACACGAGGGCGCGCCCAATAGGGGTGGGTGCGCCCCCACCCTCCTATCCAGGGTGTGGGCCCCCTGAGGTGTTTCTTTCGCTCAATAAATCTTATAAAATCCAAAAATAAGTTTCCGGGAGTTTCAGGTATTTTGGAACAGTGCAGAATAGGTTTCCAACGTTTGCTCCTTTTCCAGCCAGAATTCCAGCTGCCGGCATTCCCCCTCTTCATGGTAAACCTTATAAAATAAGAGACAATAGCCATAAGTATTGATATATAATGTGTAATAACAGCCCATAAGGCAATAAATATTTATATAAAAGCATGATGCAAAATGGACGTATCAGGCACTACCTTCCGTGGAGGTGGGGCCACACCACGGAGCCCCAAGACGGGCGTCTACGCATGCTAGAAGACTTTCACACATGCATCGGGACCGGTGTGATGTTTCGGTGGTATAGCTACACCCCGAAGGCCAGTTGTCCAATAAATCTAGCCCTTTGACTTTCCCCGAATGGGCTTTGACCAGTGGACTCTTCCACCTGGTTGCGATAGGTCAACCCATAGCAAAATCCCCGAACACGATCTGGACCAAACCCAATAATAGATTCCCTCCGGTTCCACCGCACCCGCACAATCCCCCCTTTAATTGACGACGGCACTGCCTTCCGTGGAGGGGGGGCACACCACGGAGCCCCAAGACGGATGTCTACGCATGCCACAACACTTCCATTCATGCATTGGGACCCATGTGATGTTTTGGTGGCATAGCTACACCTCGAAGGCTGCCCCGAATCTCATTTGACCAGTAGATCTAGACCTTTGACTTTCGCCAAACGGGCTTTGACCGATGGAATCTTCCACCTAGTTGCGATAGGTCAGCCCATAGCAACATGCCCGAACATGGTCTGGACCAAACCCAACAATAGATTCCCTCTGGTTCCACCGCACCCGCACCATCCCCCCTCTAAGTGACGGCGGCACTGCCTTTCATGGAGGGAAGCTACACCACGAAGCCCAAAGACGAGCATCTACGGATGCCAAAACAGTTTCACATTTGCATCGGGACCCGTGCGATGTTTCGGTGGCATAGCTACACCCAGAAGGCCACCCCGAATCCTAGTTGACTA
>NC_041389.1:42491268-42502130 GCF_002162155.2 Triticum dicoccoides
CACCCCAAAGGCCACCTCGAATCCCATTCTCCAAGAGATCTAGCCATTTGACTTTTGCTGGCAGGCTTTGACTGGTGGACTATTCCACCTGGTTGCGATAGGTCACCCAATAGAAACATCCCCGAACACGGTCTGGACCCAACGCAACACTAGATTCCCTCCGGGTCCACCGCACCCACACCATCCCCACCCCCTATAAGTGACGGTGGCACTGCCTTCCGTGGAGGGGGGGCACACCATGGAGACCCAAGACGGGCATCTATGCATGCCAGAACACTTTCACACATGCATCGGGACCCGTGCGATGTTTCGGTGGCATAGCTACACCCCGAAGGCCACCCCGAATCCAAGTTGACCAGTAGATCCAGCCCTTTCACTACTAGGAAAAGGCCTACTAATGGGGCACCTATTTAAGCTACTAATGGCGCACTACAGGTGCGCCATTAGTACCACGCCACTAGTATATTTTAGTAATGGCGCACCACTGGTGCGCCATTGGTATCCCACAGGTGCGCCATTAGTATCTGGTATACTAATGGCACACCACATGGAAGTGCGCCGTTAGTAACAATTTTTTAATTTTTTTTTCATTTTTTCTTAATCTCAGGTCACTATTTCACATAAGAGATATCCAACACATATATATACAACAAGCATCCATATAAAAATCATATCCAACACACAAGTTTCATCATATATACATACATAGCCAACACATAGTTCCGTCGTTAGATATTACAAAAGTTTCACATTGTTCATCCAACACCGTTGTCCATCAATTCACAAAAGTTTCACATTGATACAAAATAAAAACACAAATGGAAAAGAAGCACTCCATCCATGCAAGCTTTCGTGAATTAAATCAAATCTGCAAAATGATAAACAAGAAGTTAGAAGAAGAAGAAGAAGAAGAAGAAGAAGACTAGAAGAATACTAGAAGAAGAAGAACACTAGAAGAATACTAGAAGAAGAATAAGAAGAAGAATAAGCAGAATAAGAAGAAGACTATAAGCTTATTATGTAAACTTGATCATTTTGTGCTAACATAAGTTATTTTGGAGCTAACCTATAGGAAACTAAGCATATAAGCTCTCTAAGTTAGCATATTAGAGCCAACTTAGGTAAAATGAAGCTAACCTATGTCATTTTGGAAAAAAAGAAGAATAAGAAGAATAAGAAGAAGACTATAAGCTTATTATGTAAACTTGATCATTTTGTGCTAACATAAGTAATTTTGGAGCTAACCTATAGGAAACTAAGCATATTAGAGATAACATAGGTAACTAAGTATATATGTATCATTTTGGAGATCTGACATACCTGACATAGTTAAGTTCTCATTGTTCTTCTCCTTCTCCTTCCTCAGCCTGATGCGCCAAGAGCGGCGATGTAGTCTTCTACCACAATTGGCTTGGTCATGTCGCCCAGCTGTGGGATCGCCGGCGCCACCACCGGTGCGTGGTCATTGTCAGGCACCACCACCATCGCGAGGCCACCTTCAGGCAGGACGGGAACGACCATCGCTAGGTCATCCTCAGCCTCCACCATCTCTTGCCCATGGTCAGCCACCACCATCTCTTGCCCATGGTCAGCCACCACCATCTCTTGCCCTTGGTCAGCCACCACCAGTGCTAGGTCATCCTCAGCCTGATGCCCATCATCATCCTACGGCTCCTCATCCCCACTCTACTCCTCTTCTCCCCCACTCCAGTCTAGATCATCCTTCTTGTTGTCTTTGTTGCTGCCAGAATCGCTGCTGCTTTCGCTAAAGCCAGAATCGTTGTTGCTTTTGCTACAGCCATAATCGCTGCTGCTTTGGCTGTAGCCAGTGTCGCTATTGCTGCTCCCATTGCCTATCCAAATGCAACAATGATCGTTAACAATCGATGTGAGACAAAGCCAAATGTAGAGGAATAAGAAGAAGCAGAACGCACTGGTATCTTCGTCGTCAGCGTAGCGCATGCGACACATGTTGAAAACCTTCACGATGAGCATTGTGGCGTCATCGTCGTACCTGAAGAGAACAAAGTACCCGATCCGTAGGTCATAGGCACTGTAGAATTTCTCCCAGCCATGGCACAGGTACATGTGGCCCTCCTCGATCACCAACTCCACGTCCCACAGCCTGCGAACCCCGATGCCGGCCTGTCGGAATTTCACATTATCTGGCGGATCTTCACCTAGCATGAGAATAAAAGTGTCAGGCAGCCTCTGCAATTTGGGACAAGGAGTGATGTAGCAAACAACAGAGTTATCATAATGAGATGGGTGAAGGGGAGACCTCTCGTTTTATATACCTGCCTCGTGGCTGATACTGAAGTCCCAAGTATGATACTGAAGAACTCGAAAGCATCCAACTCGCACTCCGGTGAGGCAGAGCGGCGGTGGCTGCTTCCCCCCATCTCTGATAAGCAGCAGAAGAGACCAATTAGTACCCTTACAACATTATCATACAACATTATAGCAGCATAAATTTTGAGCAGAAGATAATCCACTACACCAATGCACTTCCGAAGTTCCCGCTTCCCACCCATGATGTTGTTAAGCAAGGACTAGTGCCAAATGCATTTTTGGTACAAAAATACATCACAGGCCACTATGTTATTTAATATCATTCTTCTCGAAGACTAATGATTGTTACATCCTACTAAAATGATGTTCTGTCCTCAGAGATGTCTTGTTGCATATGAGGAAGCAGCAAATAAATACTTGAAAAAAGCTCTCGTCCTCGAAGATGCAATATCTGATTTACCCAAGGTTGGCCCTGACAATTTCCTCCCCGTGTTCAATTAATTCTGGAGTGCTGCTTGAGCCTTTTTTATGTCTGTATGAATTATATTGCTTCCTACAGGTTCAGAACCATCATCCTAATGATGTCATGGAGTATGGCAGTGACCCCAAAACAGAGTTCCAACGCTATATCCGGCTCAGCAGTAAAGGTGTGACCTATTGAATGTGCAAGCATAGTGTCAGCAACTAGTTTCTTTATAATGATTTTTTTCTCTGTTATGCCTTCTGTCTTTGCATATGTAGAGTTATATTTTTTTATTTCAATCATGTGGGTGGGTTTAATGATGTCAAAACCTTGCCATAGTTTCCACTGTTTTAATGTTTTGTATGATTTCTTGGTTATATTACCATTCTGAGTTATGTTGTTCTGTTATTTTATTTGAAGACATGAAGGGTTACTTATTTGAAGATGCTACTCCTAAGAAAGGTCAACTTTTCGATCATCAGCCTCTACAATTAAACAATGATGCATACTTCATTTTCCTTTCCATCTTCTTCTTCTCCACCGCTCTTCTTTTCTTGTTCTCCTTTTTCTTTCTTCTCCTTCCACCTGCTCCTCTTCCCCTTCTTCCTTTCTTGTTCTGTTTTTCAACTTTCTTCTTATCCTTCTTCCTTTTTTTCCTTTTTCCTCTTCTTCTACTTCTTTTTCTTTTTTTCAACTTTCTTCTTCTTCTAATTATCTAAACCTAAATCTAGCACTAACCTAAACCAACCACTAACCTAAACCTATCAATAACCTAATTAAACCTAAACAGCAAAGAAAAACAGTAGAAAAAAACAAAAAAAATGCTCACCTTGGCTTCGGGGCCAGGGGGTGGTGGTGGACGGCCGCGGTTAGTGTAGCGGCGGCGGGCCTGGCTCCGGGGGGGGGGGGCGAGGCGGACATAGGGGACCCGCAGCGAGCCTGCCTGTCACGACCGGTTTTCCGGGTAATAAATTTCCAGAAAAGACCGTCGTGCTCATCAGCCCCAGGATTACTGTTAGCTGATGAGGCTCCAACTTGATACAGAAATTCCAAGCAACATACAAAATATGCAGTACAAGACCATTCTGGCCTGTGAGTACAACAAATGGTTTCTAGTGGTTGATGGCGGAAGCGGTTTGTGGATCATCAGTGTCTATGGGACTCCAATTCCCACAGGAACAACTGACCAGGTTAACTCCTATCTTCGCGAGGCTGCTATCTCCATTGCTTAGGTTCCGGGGCTGTCATCGCGTCACTCCTCTCCGTGCAAGAAAATCTGGCCAAAACAATAGCCAGGGACAAGCCAGTGAGTACTTTGAATGTACTCGAAAACATTATGAACACAGGTATAATATAACCATGATGTGCTGAAAATATTTATGCTCATGACGTCAGTCACAAAAGATAAATAAAACTCTGATGCATGCAAGCAAGTTATTTATAACAATGCAATTACATAGTAGTATTAAAATATATGAAACAAATAACAAGCAATGCCACAGTCGGGCGTCTTGGCGACACCACATAAAGGGCTTTTAAAAGAAATGCCACAGTCGGGCGTCTGAGCGACACCACATAAAGGGCTTTAAAAGAAATGCCACAGTCGGGCGTCTGAGCGACACCACATAAAGGGCTTTAAAAGAAATGCCACAGTCGGGCGTCTGAGCGACACCGCATAAAGGGCTTTAAAATAAATGCCACAGTCGGGCGTCTGAGCGACACCGCATAAAGGGCTTTAAAATAAACAATCATAGTGAATATCCCGGAGGTAGAACCATCCCGGAGATACTCGATAATAACAATAATATCACGGGTTAGTCAACAATAATAATAATCATAATTATCACAAGTCACCAGTAGTATTCCAGTTCTGGTTTAACAGTTATCACCTCCGAAGACCGACACTAAGACCGACACTTGACCCGTCCTAGACTGTAATCCTTAACCATGGACACGGCTATTCGAATAGGTTTTAATCTCTGCAGAGGGTGTACTCTTTACCCACGAGTAACGGATTTCCTTTAGTCCATCGGGACTAATTCCGCTTACGGTCTTTTAAATGAAAACACACCTGACTTGCACACACCAGCTTAACTTACCGGTGTCTGGAATCACCCACGACACCCGTTAAGCAAAACTCTAAGTGGGGAGGCTACAACCTCGATTAGCATGGGATCACAAAATTTATACCGCGCGCAAAACTAGGGGAGCTACCCCCTCGGCTACAACCGAAACACCCATGCCCCCTGACCAGATGACTGGCTTTAATCCATGGCCGTGGTACCCTCATCCCGGCCCCTCTGTACGGTGTGTGCTAGAAAGGGGTTGACAAATTACTGAACCGTACCCTACCTGTGGCAGGGACAAGTGGTAGCACGAAACAAGTGTGGGGGTTGCTGGAACAAGACTCGATCTACGGTCGACTCAGGAGGTTTATAGTTTCCTGCATAACATGTATAACAAATATACTTCAATCAATCCAATCAACACTCATTATATCTTACTATGCCATACCGGACATACCCGTCCCGACGGAGGCCGGCGACAAGCTCACACCTACCCAAGGCAGAGGCTTTCCCGGATTCCTTTCCGGCGTGCATGCAAGACACATGAGGATGATTATCATAAGTGTGTTTATTTCCAACAGCATGGAAATCACTATTATGCACTCATGCATATGATCATATCACATGAAATAACAAGTCCTTCGAAATGCGGTGGTGTTAAAAATGTATCAACGATCACACCAAAATATTATGCCGGGATTCAGAATGCTTGCCTTCAATGTGTGGTAAGTCAGGGTGTACTTCAAAATTTTGAAAGTTTCTCCTCTCTTCAAAAATCCTATTTTAGCAATATAAAGAATTAACACACAAAAATAAAAACAGCACCAAAAGTTGTTTTAAATTTTTTTCAAATAAATCTTAAAATAAACTAGACAATATTTGAGAGAGGTAGGAAAAAGAATTAATTCATTTGGAGTTATATTTAAAAAGATAAAGCCAGTCAAAGATTTAGTCAAAATCTGTTTTTAAAATAAAAATAGAAAAGAAAACGTTTCAGACTGGAATACGTTTTCGGAGCGGAGGAAACGTACTTCGTGGTTTTACGCTTTCACTTAACACGAGTGGCGGCGGGGTGGGTCGCTGACAGTGGGCCTGCCTGGCCTACTGGTCAGGTTTGACCAGTCGCCGCGCCCCTTCTCCCTCCTCTGCCCGAGCGAGGCGGGGCTCCGGCGATCGTCGCCGGCGAAGGGAGGCTCCTCGAGGGCATCCGAGGCCAGGGATGGATCCACCTCTCCTAGGCGGTCCTCCCGGTGGTCGACTGGCCGGCGGGGACGGAGGGGTTCGTCGGCGGCGAGCTCCGCGGCGGAGGGAGCTTCGATGACGGAGTGGTTTTGGGGTGAATGTGGTTCCCGATCAAAATCAAGTGGGGGGTTGGGTTCCTGGAGGGGAGGAGTTGTTCTTGGCGAAGAGAATTGGGAGGGAGAGGCCATGGTGGCGCTGGGAGAGCTGGGGCCATGGCGGCGGCCGCTGCTGCCGGAGGTGGGGAAGACGACCTCCTCAGGTCGATTGGCTGCAATGGGGAGACTAGGGGAGTGTACTGAGGCCGCCTGCGAACGGAACGTGCTCGGGGGCCTCCTTAAATAGGCGTTCGGGGTTGGTTCCGACGGTGGCCGCGGATAAGGTCGCCGGCGACCGTCTTTCTGTCGCCGCGGGGCATCGTGGCGACGACGAGAGCTAGCGGACAAGGTTGAGGATGAGCTTGGGCTGTGCCAAGGGCCAGGTGGCGGGCCGGGGTGGTTTGGGCGGCGCCGACCGTGGCAGGGGCGTGCTACGGTCGTCGGTGTGCGGCCAAAAGCTCTGTCGGCGGCGCTGTAGGCTGCCAGGGTGGCTTGGCGCGTTGCTGCGAGCGGATGAGGCCGGGGGGTGCAGCTCTATAGGTGAGTAAGGGCCGGGGCGTGACGCGGCGGCCCGAGCGCACGCACGTGCAAAACGTGCGCTCTGGGCGCGCCCAGAGCATGCACTGAAGGTGTTCGGCGTAATGTCGTGGCATGCTACAGGTCACCGGTGAGTCTGGCAAGCCACAGAACTAGGTTATAGGTAGAGGGAAACTCAAGGGACAAGTTGGTTTGGTCATGTGGTCAAGTTCACAATGTAGGCTTGAGATCATGCCAATTCAGCCCATGCACTCTAGGTGTTTGTCAAAATGCCAAAGGCACCTAGGCTATTCTTGGAGGGGCCAAATCTTCCAGGTCAGTGTCTCTTTGGACGCAAGAGGGAGTGGTGAAGTTAGTTTGCATAAAGGAGACACTTGCTAGTGCAAGTTTTGCAAAACTTCAATTCTGTACAGAAAGCAAAAGGCATTGTTGCAAGCACTTAGAATCATCCAATGGGTCCACTCTCCTGGACTTAGGGGTTTAGTAGGGTGGTCTACAAGTAGGAAAAGGAATCACAGCAAAAGGAGCAAGTTAAAGTATAGTTGTAGTACAAAACCTCAAGTTGGACCAGAATGGAAATGAGGATGATTCACTCAAATTTTTCAAATAACATAGCTGGGTTTTTGCATAAAGCTGAATAATATGCTTCTACTGACATCCCATAATTTTGGTGGAGGCTAGAAAGAATTATTTAAAAGGGTTGTAGTGCAAGGTTGCTCTCTGGACCAGAGAAGAATATTGGGTGTAGAGCTCAAAATATTTCAAGAATAAGAGATATTTTTGTATAAAAGTGATTCAAAAACATCACATGACACCTCCAAATTTTGGTTGGATTTTTAGATAAATATATCAAATGGTTGCAGTTCAAATATGGCCATATAACCTTGAAAAACTATTTTTCAAGAAAATAAAGATCAAGCAGATTAATTATGTAATTAGTTCTACTAATAAAAGAAAAGTTTTTCTTGAGAGGTTAAACAAGTCCAATAACATATTTGAAAAGTTTTCTCTTTGGGGAAAACTCCATAATAGCAAGGGAGAAAAGGTTCAAAAATCAAAAAGGGAGCCCAGAAAATCAAAGTTTTAGTTTCCTGGCAAAATTTTAATTAATGAAACAAGGTCAAAATTTTGGGGTGTCACACTGCCTCTGGGGGCGGCGCGGGCGCATGGGCGGCGGCGAGCCTGGCTCCGGGGGTGGCGCGGGCGCAGGGGCCGACGTGCAGGTGGGGGGCGGCGGGGTACCAGGGGGGCGCCATTCGGGCGACGGGGCGCCGTTCGGGCGACGGGGCGCCGTTCGGGTGACGGGGCGCCGGGGCGATGGTGGGGACGACGGGGCGAGGGGCGATGGGGCCAGGAATGGTGGCGGGTGGCGGCGGCGGCGGGTGGTTGGGACGGTGGGGCGACGGCGCGAGGGGAGGTGGGGCTCGGCATTACTAACAAAGTTTTTTTATTTTTTTTTCAAAACTACTAATGGCGCACGGTGGGTGTGGTGCGCCATTACTATGTCAACTAGTAATGGCGCACTATACCACGGTGCGCCATTAGTAACAAATTTGTTTTTATTTTATTTTCAAAACTACTAATGGCGCACCACACACCAGGTGCGCCATTAGTAATATATTACTAATGGTGAACCGACACATGGTGGGCCATTAGTATATAGTAATGGCGCACCACATGTCTGGTGCGCCATTAGTGGCCATATCATCTATAGCCCTTTTCCTAGTAGTGTATGACTTTCAACGAACGGGCTTGACCAGTGGACTCTTCCACCTGGTTGCGATAGGTCGGCCCATAGCAACATGCCCGAACACGGTCTGGACCCAACCCAACACTAGATTCTCTCCGGTTCCATCGCACCTGCACCATCCCCCCTCTAAGTAACGGCGGCACTGCCTTCCGTGCAGGGGGGCCACACCATGGAGCCACAAGACGGGCGTCTACGCATGCCAGAACACTTTCACATATGCATCGGGACCCAGAACGCCACCCCGAATCCCATTCTCCAATAGATCTAGCCCTTTGACTTTCGTCGGACGGGCTTTGATCGGTGGATTATTCCACCTGGTTGCGAAAGGTTAGCCCATAGCAACATCCGCGAACATGATCTGGACCAAACCCGACACTAGATTCCCTCTGGTTCCATCACACCCGCACCATCCCCCCCTCTAAATGATGGTTGCACTGCCTTCCGTGGAGGTGGGTCCACACCTCGGAGCCCCAAGACGGACGTCTATGCATTCTAGAACACTTTCACACATGCATCGGGACCTGTGCGATGTTTCGGTGGCATAGCTACACCCCAAAGGCCAGTTGACCAGTAGATCTATCCCTTTGACTTTCGCCGAATGGGCTTTGTCCGATGGACTCTTCCACTTGGCTGCGATAGGTCATCCCATAGCAACATCCCTGAACACGGTCTAAACCCAACCCAACAATAGATTCCCTCCGATTCCACTGCACCCGCACAATCCCCCCTTTAAGTGACGGCGGCACTGCCTTCCGTGGAGGGGGGCACACCACGGAGCCCCAATACGAACGTCTACGCATGCCAGAACACTTCCACACATGCATTGGGACTCGTGTGATGTTTCAATGGCATAGCTACACCTCGAAGGCCACCCCGAATCTCATTTGACAAGTAGATCTAGACCTTTGACTTTCCCTGGAGAAGCTTTGACCGGTGGACTCTTCAACCTGGTTGCGATAGTTCAGCCCATAGCAACATGCCCAAACACGGTTTGGACCCAACCCAACACTAGATTCCCTCCGGTTCCACCGCACCCGCACTATGCCCCCCTCTAAGTGACGGCGGCACTGCCTTACGTGGAGGGAAGCCACACCACGGAGCCCCAAGACGGGCATCTAGGCATGCCAAAACACTTTGACATTTGCATCGGGACCCATTGGATGTTTCGGTGGCATAGCTACACCCAAAAGGCCACCCCGGATCCTAGTTGACTAGTAGATCTAGCCCTTTGACTTTCACCGGATGGGGTTTGACCGGTGGACTCTTCCACCTGGTTGCGATAGGTCAGCCCATAACAACATCCTCGAACATGGTCTGGACCAAACCCAACACTAGATTCCCTGTGGTTCCACCGCACACGCAACATCCCCCCCCCCTCTAAGTGACGGCAGCACTACCTTCCGTGGAGGGGGGCACACCAGGGAGCCCCGAGACGGGCGTCTACACATGCCAGAACACTTCCACACATGCATAGGGACCCGTGTGATGTTTCGGTGGCATAGCTACACCCTGAAGGCCACTCCGAATCCCATTCTCCAACAGATCTAGCCCTTTGAATTTTGTCAGACGGGCTTTGACCGGTGGACTATTCCACCTGGTTGCGATAGGTCACCCCATAGCAACATCCCCGAGCACGGTCTGGACCTTACCCAACACTAGATTCCCTCCGGTTCCACCGCACCCGCACCATCCCCACCCCCTCTAAGTGACGGCGGCACTGCCTTCCGTGGAGGGGGGGCATACCACGGAGACCCAAGACGGGCATCTACGCATGCCAGACCACTTTCACACATGCATCGGGACCCATGCGATGTTTCGGTGGCATAGCTACACCCCGAAGGCCACCCCGGATCCTAGTTGACTAGTATATCTAGCCCTTTGACTTTCGCCGAACGGGCTTAACCAGTGGACTCTTCCACATGGTTGCGATAGGTCGGCCCATAGGAACATGCCCAAACACGGTCTGGACCCAACCCAACACTAGATTCCCTTCGGTTCCACCGCACCTGCACCCTGGCCCCTCTAAATGACGGCGACACTGCCTTCCGTGGAGGAGGACCACACCATGGAGCCCCAAGATGGGCGTGTACGCATACTAGAACACTTTCACGCATGCATTGAGATACGTGCGATGTTTTAGTGGCATTGTTACTCCCTGAAGGCCACCCCGAATCCAAGTTGACCAGTAGATCTAGCCGTTTGACTTTCGCCGAATGGGCTTTGACCAGTGGACTCTTCCACCTGGTTGCGATAGGTCAGCCCATACCAACACTGCCTTCCGTGGAGGGGGGCCACACCACAGAGCCCCAAGACGGGCGTCTACGCATGCTAGAACACTTTCACATATGCATCGGGACCCATGCAATGTTTCGGTGGCATAGCTACACCCAGAACGCCACCCCGAATCCCATTCTCCA
>NC_041389.1:42502991-42513546 GCF_002162155.2 Triticum dicoccoides
TCCGATAGTTCAGTACATAGCAACATGCCCGAACACGATCTGGACCCAACCCAACAATAGATTCCCTCTGGTTCCATCGCACCCGCACCATCGCCCCCTCTAAGTGACGGCGGCACTGCCTTTCATTGAAGGGAGCCACACTACGCATGCCAGAACACTTTTACATATGCATCGGGACCCGTGCAATGTTTCAGTGGCATAGCTACGCCCAGAAGGCCACCCCGAATCCTAGTTGACCAGTAGATCTAGCCCTTTGGCTTTCGCCGGACGGACTTTGACCGGTGGACTCTTCCACCTGCTTGTGATAGGTCAGCCCATAGCAACACCCCCGAACACGGTCTGGACCCAATCGAACATAAGATTCCCGGTGGTTCCATCGCACCCACACCATACCCCCCCTCTAATAGACGGTGGCAGTACCTTCTGTGGAGAGGGGGCCACACCACGGAGCCCCAAGATGGGCGTCTACGCATACCAGAACACTTTCACATAGGCATAGGGTCCCTTGCGATGTTTCGGTTGCATAGATACACCCCGAAGACCACCTCGAATCCCAGTAGACCAGTAGATCTAGCCCATTGTCTTTCGCCGAATGGGCTTTGACCGGTGAAATCTTCCACCTAGTTGCGATAGGTCAGCCCATAGCAATATCCCCGAAAACAGTCTGGACCCAACCGAACACTAGATTCCCTCTGGTTCCACTGCACCCGCACCATCCCCCCCTCTAACTAACGGTGGCACTACCTTCCGTAGAGGGGGGCACAATACGGAGTAGCTAGACTGGCGTCTACGCATGCTAGAACACTTTCAGACTTGCATCGGGACCCGGGCTATGTTTCAGTGGCATAGCTACACCCCGAAGGCCACCCCGAATCCCAGTTGACCAGTAGATCAAGCCCTTTGTCTTCGTCGGACGGTCTTTGACTGGTGGATTCTTCCACCTGGTTGCGATAGGTCAGCCCATAGCAACATCCCCAAACACGGTCTGGACCCAATTCAACAATAGATTCCCTCTGGTTCCACCGCGCCCGCACCATCCCCCCCCCTAAGTGACGGCGACACCGCCTTCCATGGAGGGGGGCACACCATGGGGCCACGAGACGGGCGTCTACGCATGCCAGAACACTTTCACACATGCATAGGGCACCGTGCGATGTTTCGGTTGCTTATCTAAACCCCGAAGGCCACCCATAATCTCATTCTCCAACAGATCTAGCCCTTTGACTTTTGCCGTACAGCCATTGACCGGTGGACAATTCCACCTGGTTGCGATAGGTCAGTGATAACCCACAAGTGTAGGGCTTTCGAGGGTAAAGTATTCAACCCAAATTTATTGATTCTACACAACGGGAGCCATAGAATATTCTTGAGTATTAGCAGTTGAGTTGTCAATTCAACCACACCTGGATAACTTAATATCTGCAGCAGAGTATTTAGTAGCAAAGTAATATGATAATGAAGGTAACGGTAGCAAAAGTAATGTTTTTGGGTTTTGTAGTGATTGTAACAGTAGCAACGGAAAAGTAAATAAGCGAAGCACAAGATGTGAAAAGCTCGTAGGCAATGGATCAGTGATGGATAATTATGTCGGATGCGATTCCTCATGTAATAGCTATAACATAGGGTGACACAGAACTAGCTCCAATTCGTCAATGTAATGTACGCATGTATTCCGTAAGTAGTCATACGAGCTTATGGAAAAGAACTTGCATGACATCTTTTGTCCTACCCTCCCGTGGCAGCGGGGTCCTAGTGGAAACTAAGGGATATTAAGGCCTCCTTTTAATAGAGAACTGGAACAAAGCATTAACACATAGTGAATACATGAACTCCTCAAACTACGGTCATCATCGAGAAGTATCCCGATTATTGTCACTTCGGGGTTGTCAGATCATAACACATAATAGGTGAGTATAGACTTGCAACATAGGATCAAGAACACACATATACTCATGAAAACATAATAGGTTCACATCTGAAATCATGGCACTCGGGCCCTAGTGACAAGTATTAAGCATGGCAAAGTCATAGCAACATCAATCTCAGAACATAGTGGATACTAGGGATCAAACCCTAACAAAACTAACATGATTACAAGGTAAATCTCATCCAACCCATCACCGTCCAGCAAGCCTACGATGGAAATACTCACGCATGGAGGTGAGTATCATGAAATTGGTGATGGAGGATGGTTGATGATGACGACGGTGACGAATCCCACTCTCCGGAGCCCCGAACGGACTCCAGATTAGCCCTCCCGTGAGAGATTAGAGCTTCGCGGCGGCTCCGTATCGTAAAACGCGATGAAACTTTCTCCCTGTTTTTTTTCTCTGTGAGACGGAATAAATAGAGCTGGAGTTGAGGTCGGCGGAGCCTCAAGGGGCCCACGAGACAGGGGGCGCGCCCAGGGGGGAGGCGCGCCCCCACCCTCGTGGACAGGGTGTGGGCCCCCTGGTCTTGATTCTTTCTCCAGTATTTTTTATATTTTCCAAAAAGTGCCTCCGAGGATTTCCAGGACATTCTGAGAACTTTTGTTTTCTACACATGAAAAAACATCATGGCAATTCTGCTGAAAACAGCGTTAGTCCGGGTTAGTTTCATTCAAATCATGGAAGTTAGAGTCCAAAACAAGGGCAAAAGTGTTTGCAAAAGTAGATACGTTGGAGACGTATCAACTCCCCCAAGCTTAAACCTTTGCTTGTCCTCAAGCAATTCAGTTGATAAACTGAAAGTGATAAAGAAAAACTTTTACAAAGTCTGTTTGCTCTTGTTGTTGTAAACATGCAAAGTCATCATTCAGGTTTTAGCAAATATTATGAACTAACCATACTCACAATAAAACTTAGGTCTCACAACTACTCATATCAATGGCATAATCATCTAGCGAGCGATAATAATAAAACTCAGATGCCAATTTCTCAAAACAATCATAACATGATATAAGAAAATGGTATCTCGCTAGCCCTTTCTAAGACCGCAAAACATAAATGCGGAGCACCTTTAAAGATCGAGGACTGACTAAACATTGTAATTCATGGTAAAAAAGATCTAGTCAAGTCATACCCAGTATAAACCAATAATAATGAATGCAAATGACAGTGTGCTCTCCAGCGGGTGCTTTTTAATAAGAAGGGTGATGACTCAACATAGAAGTAAATAGATAGGCCCTTCACAGAGGGAAGTAGGGATTTGTAGAGGTGCCAGAGCTCGATTTTAAAATAGAGATTGAATAACATTTTGAGCGGCATACCTTTGCTGTCAACGCAACAACTATGAGATGGCTGTATCTTCCATACTACATGCATTATAGGCAGTTCCCAAACAGAATGGTAAAAGTTTATACTCCCCCAACCACCAACAAGCATCAATACATGGCTTGCTCGAAATAACTAGTGCCTCCAACTAACAACAGACCCGGGGGAGTTTTTTTAATTAATTTGATTTCCATTGATCTTTTTGGTTCATGGGACTGGGCATCCCGGTTACCGGCCCTTTCTTGTGAATGAGGAGCAGAGTCCACTCCTCTTGAGAATAACCCACCTAGCATGGAAGATATAGGCAGCCCTAGTTGAAACATGAGCTTCTCGAGCATACAAAACAGAATTTCATTTGAAGGTTTGGAGTTTGGCACATACAAATTTACTTGGAACGGCAGGTAGATACCGCATATAGGAAGGTATGGTGGACTCATATGGAATAACTTTGGGGTTTAAGGAGTTTGGATCCACAACCATTATTCCCACTTAGTACAGGTGAAGGCTAGCAAAGACTGGGAAGCGACCAACTGAGAGAGCGACAACAGTCATGAACATGCATTAAAATTAATTCATACCGAGTACAAGCATGAGTAGGATATAATCTACCATGAACATAAATATCATGAAGGCTATGTTGATTTATTTCAACTACATGCGTGAACATGTGCCAAGTCGAGTCACTCAATTCATTCAAAGGAGGATATCATCCCATCATACCACATCATAATCATTCTAATAGCATGTTGGCACGCAAGGTAAACCATTATAACTCATAGCTAATCAAGCATGTCACAAGCAACTATAATCTCTAAATGTCATTGCAAATATGCTTACTTCATAATAAACTGAATCAGAAGCGATGAACTCATCATATTTACAAAAACAAGAGAGGTCGAGTTCATACCAGCTTTTCTCATCTCAATAAGTCCATCATATATCGTCATTATTGCCTTTCACTCGCAGGACCGAACGATGCATATAATAATAATAGTGCACGTGTATTGGACTAAGCTGGAATCTACAAGCATTCAACTCAAAAGAGAAGAAAAGATAATATGGGCTCTAAATTAAATAAACAATCATGCATATGAAAGCCACTAAGCATTTTCAATATGGTCTTCTCGACCCCCAAAGAAAATAAAATAAAACTATTTACACGGGAAAGCTCCCAACAAGTAAAAGAGAAACGAGAAATCTTTTTGGGTTTTCATTTTAATTCTACTACAAGCATGGAAATTAAACTAACTATTTTTTTTCTTAAGGTTTATAGAACACACAAGAAGAAAACTAGAAAAAGAAATTTCAACTAACATGGATAATACAATGAAAGGGTATGAGCACCGACGACTAGAATATGAGCATGAATGTAAAGTCGGTGAGAAATACATACTCCCCCAATCTTAGGCTTTTGGCCTAAGTTGGTCTAATACCAAGGACCGCCTGGCTGATATCAATAGTTGTAGCTGGGGTCGTACTGAGATGCAGCAGCAACCGCCTCCTGAGCTGCGGTATGTTGGCGAGCTGCCTCCGCTCTCCCCTCGTGCTGATCTGCTTCCTCCCTAGTAACAACATATCTTCCTTTTGCCTGATAATCAAAAAGGAGAGGAGCAGGAAGAGTAACATGGACGACATTGCGTCTGTTATAGATTAGTCGATAATGGAGGAATTGTTCATTCCTCCTAAGAAAATGATGGTTGACCATACCGTCATAATCTAAATAAGCAGGAGGTATCATCACATCCCCCTCTCGTGGAGCTATACCAAGATAATTAGCCACACGGGTTGCATAAATTCCTCCAAATAAATCTCCAGCTCTACCATTATTCTGCAACCTACGTGCAACTATTGCCCCCAAGTTATAACCTTCATAACCTAACAAAGCACTCTTGAGGACACAAAGATCAGGAACACACATATGACATGCTTCATCTTTACTGTTAATGCATCTACCATTGAAGAGAGCGAAATAATGTATAGCAGGAAAATGAATGCTCCCTATGGTAGCTTGTGCTATGTCCCTGGATTCTCCCACAGTAATACTAGCAAGGAAATCTCTAAATTCAGATTTATGGGGATCATTAATATTACCCCACTGGGGAAGTTTGCAAGCAGTTGTAAAATCTTCAAGTCCATGGTGTAAGATGTATCAGAAATATCAAATAGGACACTAGGAGAATTACGCGTACAGTTATATTTAAACCTCCGCACAAAGGAATCAGTCAATTGATAGTACTGGGGACACTTATCTTGTAAGAAGTCCTCCAGCTCAGCATTACGCACATACGCGTCAAATTCCTCCTTAAAGCCTGCTTCGACCATAAAATCATGGGATGGCCACTCACAAGCTCATACATCCACGTGCCTCAGTAATTCAACATCTTGCTCACGCATAGCAATCCTGGGTCCTTTCTTTACCGAGGAACCACCTTGGTACAATCTCCTAGACATAATTCTTTTTCTGAAAATTTTCTGAAATTTTAGTAACTTCAAAATAAAAGTGAATAAAACTTAACATGAATGGTAGCAACTACTCCTACAAGTTCCTAGAGCCTATATCTTGCATTAGAAATGCTTGGGACCTCATGAATTTAACATGCAAGCTCAAGAACATGGTCACATATGCAGCAAAAATTTGCAATGAATAAAGGACTAGAACAAAACCTATTTGGACCAATGGAGGAGTCACATACCAAGCAACAATCTCCCAAAGCAGTTTTGTGAATGGAGCTTTGAGCAAGGAGATCGAAAATCACAACAAAATGAGCTGGAACTCATGTTTAAGCTGGATGGGGATTCTTTTGGGTAGAAGATGAAGTGTGTGGGTGCTGGCATAAGTGGAGGGGGCCCACCAGGGGCCCACGAGACATGGGGGCGCACCCACGTGGGGTGGGCGTGCCCTCCACTCTCGTGGTCTGGTGCTTGCCCCTCCTGCAGTGATTTCAGTGCCTAAAATCCTCAAATATTCCATAAAAAATCATACTAAATTTGTAGGGCATTTGTAGCACTTTTATTTTCGGGATATTTTTTATTGCACGGATAATTCAGAAAACAGACTGATAATAATATTTTTGACTTATTTATTCTAAATAACTGAAAGTAAAAAGTGGGTGCAGAAGGTTGTGCCTTCTAGTTTCATCCATCCCATGATCATCAAAATGAATCCACTAACAAGGTTGATCAAGTCTTGTTAACAAACTCATTCCGAATAACACGGAACCCGAGAAATTTCGAATAACACTAAGTTACCTCAATGGGGATACAAAAATCCCCAAGAATAAGAATGTCATACTTTTTCTTGACAGTAGGGGGAGGAAATTCAAAACCTCCAATAATGATAGTTGGAACTTTTCCAATAGAATTGATACTATGAAATTGAGATTATTTCCTCCGAAACTTTACAGTATGCTCATTACCATTAACATGAAAAGTGACATTGCCTTTGTTGCAATCAATAACAGCCCCTGTAGTGTTCAAAAAAGGTCTACCAAGGATAATCGACATACTATAGTCCTCGGGAATATCAAGAATAACAATGTCCGTTAAGATAGTGACATTTGCAACCACAACAGGCACATCCTCACAAATACCGACAGGTATAGCAGTTGATTTATCGGCCATTTGCAAAGATATTTCAGTAGGTGTCAACTTATTCAATTCAAGTCTACGATATAAAGAGAGAGGCATAACACTAACACCGGCTCCAAGATCACATAAAGCAGTTCTAACATAATTTATATTAATAGAGCATGGTATAGTTGGTACCCCCGAATCTCCAAGTTTCTTTGGTATTCCACCCTCAAAAGTGTAATTAGCAAGCATGGTGGAAATTTCTGCTTTCGGTATCTTTCTTTTATTTGTAATGATATCCTTGATATACTTGGCATAAGGATTTACTTTAAGCATATCAGTTAAGCGCATACGTAAGAAAATAGGTCTAATCATTTCAGCAAAGAGCTCAAAATCCTCATCATCCTTTGTCTTGGATGGTTTAGGAGGAAAGGGCATGGGTTTCTGAACCCATGGTTCTCTTTCTCTATCGTGCTTCCTAGCAACAAAATCTCTTTTATCATAACGTTGATTCTTTGATTGTGGGTTATCAAGATGAACTGCAGGTTCAATCTCTACTTCATTATGTTTGCTAGGTTGAGCATCGACATGAACATTATCATAAACATTATCACTAGGTTCATGTTCATCACCTGATTGTGTTTCAGCATCAAAGATAGAAATATCATTGGGATTCTCAGGTGTGTCTACAGTAGGTTTACTAGAAGCATGCAAAGTCCTATCGTCTTTCTTTTTCTTCTTTTTGGAAGAACTAGGTGCTTCTAAATTATTTCTCTGGGAATCTTGCTCGATTCTCTTAGGGTGGCCTTCAGGATACAAAGGTTCCTGAGTCATTCTACCAGTTCTAGTAGCCACTCTAATAGCAAAGTCATTTTTATTATTTAATTCATCAAGAAAATCATTTTGAGCTTTAAGTACTTGCTCAGCTTGAGTAGCAACCATAGACGCATATTTTCTAATGAGTTGAAGTTCACCTTTAACTCTAGCCATATTATCGCTCACGCGTCCTATCTCGAAAGCATTATTCTTTAACTCTCTACCAACATAAGAATTAAAACTTTCTTGTCTATCCATAAAGTCATCAAATTCATCTAAGAATGGGCTATGAAATTTAGTAGAGGGGATTTCAACTTTATCATATCTATAGAGAGAATTTACCTTTACTACCTGTGTCGGGTTATCAAGACAATGTGGTTGTTCAACAGGCGGTATATTAAGACCATGTATTTCTTCAATAGGTGGTAAATTCTTAATATCTTCATCTTTGATACCCTTTTCTTTCATTAATTTCTTTGCCTCCTGCATATCTTCAGGACTGAGAAATAAAACACCTCTCTTCTTCGGAGTGGGTTTACGAATAGGCTCAGGAGTTGGCTCAATTGGTTCAGGAACTAGCTCAGGAAGAGTCCAATTATTTTCGTTAGTCAACATATTATTCAATAGTAATTCAGCTTCATCGACTGTTCTTTCCCTGAAAACACAACCAGCACAACTATCCAAGTATTCCTTGGAAGCATCGGTTAGTCCATTATAAAAGATATCAAGTATTTCATTTTTCTTGAGAGGATTATCAGGCAAAGCATTAAGTAATCGGAGAAGCCTCCCCAAGCTTGTGGGAGACTCTCATCTTTGATTTGCACAAAATTATATATTTCCTGCAAGGCAGCTTGTTTCTTATGAGCGGGGAAATATTTACCAGAGAAGTAATAAATCATATCCTGGGGACTACGCACACAACCAGGAGCAAGAGAATTATACAAAGTCTTAGCATCACCCTTTAATGAGAACGGAAATATCTTAAGGATATAAAAGTAGCAAGATTTATCATCATGAGTAACTAGGGTGGCTATATCATTCAACTCGGTAAGATGTGCCACAACAGCTTCAGATTCAAGGCCATAAAAAGGATCAGATTCTACCAAAGTAATAGTTTCAGGATCAATAGAGAATTCATAATCCTTACCAGTAACACAGATGGGTGAAGTAGCAAAAGAAGGGTCAGGTTTCATTCTTGCATTAAGAGACTGTTGTTTCCATTTAGCTAATAATTTCTTAAGATCATATCTATCATTGCAAGCAAAGATAGCTCTAGCAGCTTCTTCATTCATAACATAACCCTCAGGAACAACATGCAATTCATAATCATTCGGAGAACCTTCATAATCACTATCATCAACAATAGCATCTTCAATAATTTCTTTCTCTCTAGCCCTAGCAAGTTGTTCATCAAAAATTCACCTAATGGCAAAGTAGTATCACGCACAGAAGTAGTTTCGTCATAAGTATCATGCATAGCAGAAGTGGCATCATCAATAACATGCGACATATCAGAACTCATAGCAGTAGCAGGTTTCGGTGTCACAAACTTACTCATAACAGAAGGAGAATCTAGTGCAGAGCTAGATGGCAGTTCCTTACCTCCCCTCATAGTTGAGGGATAGATCTTGGTTTTAGCATCTTTCAAGTTCTTCATAGTGATCAACAAATATAAATCCCAAGTGACTCAGAGAATAGAGCTATGATCCCCGGCAACGGCGCCAAAAATTAGTCTTGATAACCCACAAGTGTAAGGGATCGCAACAGCTTTCGAGGGTAAAGTATTCAACCCAAATTTATTGATTCGACACAAGGGGAGCCAAAGAATATTCTTGAGTATTAGCAGTTGAATTGTTAATTCAACCACACCTGGATAACTTAATATCTGCAGCAGAGTATTTAGTAGCAAAGTAATATGATAATGAAGGTAACGGTAGCAAAAGTAATGTTTTTGGGTTTTGTAGTGATTGTAACATTAGCAACGGAAAAGTAAATAAGCGAAGCACGAGATGTGAAAAGCTCGTAGGCAGTGGATCAGTGATGGATAATTATGTCGGACGCGATTCCTCATGTAATAGCTATAACATAGGGTGACACAGAACTAGCTCCAATCCATCAATGTAATGTAGGCATGTATTTCGTAAGTAGTCATACGTGCTTATGGAAAAGAACTTGCATGACATATTTTGTCCTGTCCTCCCGTGGCAGCGGGGTCCTAGTGGAAATTAAGGGATATTAAGGCCTCCTTTTAATAGAGAACCGGAACAAAGCATTAACACATAGTGAATACATGAACTCCTCAAACTACGGTCATCACCGAGAAGTATCCCGATTATTGTCACTTCGGGGTTGTCGGATCATAACACATAATAGGTGACTATAGACTTGCAAAATAGGATCAAGAACACACATATATTCATGAAAACATAATAGGTTCAGATCTGAAATCATGGCACTCGGACCCTAGTGACAAGCATTAGGGCTTGGCGGCGGTTCCATATCGTAAAACGCGATGAAACTTTCTCCTTGATTTTTTTCTCCGCGAGACGGAATAAATAGAGTTGGAGTTGAGGTCGGCCGAGCCTCAGGGGGCCCACGAGACAGGGGGCGTGCCCCCACCCTCGTGGACAGTGTGTGGGCCCCCTCGTATTGATTCTTTCTCCAGTATTTTTTATATTTTCCAAAAAGTGCCTCCCAGGATTTCCAGGACATTTCGAGAACTTTTGTTTTCTACACATCAAACAACATCATGGCAATTCTGCAGAAAACAGCGTCAGTCCGGTTTAGTTTCATTCAAATCATGCAAGTTAGAGTCCAAAACAAGGGCAAAAGTGTTTGGAAAAGTAGATACGTTGGAGACGTATCAGTCAGCCCATAGCGACATCCCCGAACACGGTCTGGACCCAACCCAACAC
>NC_041389.1:42514606-42527855 GCF_002162155.2 Triticum dicoccoides
GGGACCCGTGTGATGTTTTGATGGCATAGCTACACCCCAAAGGACACCCCGAATCCCAGTTGACCAGTAGATCTAGCCCTTTGAGTTTCCTCGGACGGGCTTTGACAAGTGGACTCTTCCACCTGGTTGCGATAGGTAAGACCATAGCAACGTCCCCGAACACGGTCTGGACCTAACCCAACACTAGATTCCCTCCGGTTCCACCGCACCCACACCATCCCCCCATCTAAGTGACGGCGGCACTGCCTTCTGTGGAGGGGGCACACCACGGAGCCCCAAGACGGGCTTCTATGCATGCTAGAACACTTTCACACCAGCATCGAGACCCATGCGATGTTTCAATGCCATTGTTACACCCTGAAGGCCACGTCGAATCCTAGTTGACCAGTAGATCTAGCCCTTTGACTTTCACCGAATGGGCATTGACTGGTGGACTCTTCCACCTGGTTGCGATAGGTCAGCCCATAGCAACATCCCCGAACATGGTCTGGACCTAACCCGACACTAGATTCCCTTTGGTTCCATCGCACCCGCACCATTGTGGCACCCCGATCCGCATGGAGCAGGGGGCCTTCGCACGTCAGCCCAGGATAACACCTGACGCACGACAGGTCCTTGATACAGCATTCCAGGTACTAGAATATTCATCAAATACATGTGTATATATAATTACATCAGTGATGAATATAATATTCTGGCATAGCCCTAAGGCTATTTACATGGCAGCGGAGGTCTATTAAAATGGTGGCGGAATTCTTGGCAGCATAACACTCTGGCTGGGCTCCATAACTCACAGGACTGGCAAGATTACGGCCTAGCACGACGGAACAAGTGAACGACCTAGAAAACTGGCATGACACGCCAGGTGAGTACATTGAATGTACTTGCAAGACAACCAAATACATAGCATCCCAACAAGCAGAAGACATAGCAAGAACCAAGCGTCTACAACAACCTATCTCATATCAGAAACTAAGCATGGCATAATATCATCCCAAGGCATAAATCAAACTAATAACATAGCATCCACTAGCATGACAACAACATGGTATATCAAATTTATTTCTAACATGGCAACAGCAAATTATAGGATATCATCTCCATCGTATCAATCAAAGCATGGCATCATGAAACTATTCTGAAAATAAACTACCAACCATATCAAATGCAGACATAGCATGCTAACTGTATGCAACCATCTCATTTTCTACCATGGTTCTTTAAATGCGAACATATTCCTCATGCAATGCCACCAAACTTGTGCACTGAGTCCCTCGGACTCTCTTACCAACAATGATCACCTCATTTCCTGATCACAAACAAAAACAAACCCGTGATCCTTATCGCGATCACAACCCGACCAATACATGGCTCGTGATCCTTATGCCGATCACAACCTGACCAACTACTGGCCCGTGATCCTTACGGCGATCACAACCCGACCAACAACTGGCTCGTGATCCTTACGGCGATGACAACCACATTAATCAGCTTAATTATTTCAGGTTTACCCTCCATTTCGTCCAAGACCTGATAGTGTACCCTACTACGAACTCATGCCCATGACCGAGGACGCGGCTATTGATAGTTTAAATACACTCTGTAGAGGTAGCGCATTATACCCACACTACGGAACCCATGGCCTCGCACTCCCATTCGGGTGGACCAACGATATTCCGACAAAACCGATCTACTGTCATGACACTATCCCGGCCACTCCGACTCACTCCCCACTGGGCTAGTCCTGGGTGGCCCCGTGTCTACCTCCGGACACCTCGACCACCGTCGTGGCCATGACCCACTCTGGGATCAGGTACCAAAATTAACTTACAATGGGCTCACAAGGTTATGCTCCACCTACCTTATCAGGGTAGCGCCCGCCCATAACCTTCCCTAGTTGGAGGCACCGACCAGAGGCACGACAACAGACCGCATTAAGTCCGTCCCATACCGGAAAATGTGGTTGCACTGGAAAAAGTTCGATTTGGCGGCACTATGACTCGATCCCATCTATGACGGAGGGGTCTTATTATTAAGTCATATTATTATCTTCTCCATCATCAATCATCATACCAGCATTTTAACATGAATGCAGCAATTAGCATACATCATACAAATGCTTTAACAAAACATCGAGCTTCTCAAGTGAACACTTACAACATAAAGAACATGACAATACCAAGTACTAACATATCCACGATACATTACCATCATCATAGCATTTCATAACGATGACATAAAAATAAAGTAGAGTAGTGACATGGCATCATCAGTAACAACATTCTAATTATCATGGCAAAATATATTATGAACACAGAAGCATGATAAGCATAATGAAATAACTGCAGACGAAAACAATAAGAAACAACTACAACTACACACACACAAGGTGCAAGCAAAGTCAACATGCAAGTTCGGGGCTCATGGTAAGAGGTGGGCTTGCCTGGGGGTCGACAAATACTCCGGGAAGAAGTGAGAAACGACCGCGGAAAAATTTGCCGGAAATAGTTCTCTCTCGGAGGGGGCTGTTTTATGGACAAGGGAAAAATGGTCATTTTCACAGTGCCAAACCATAATGAAAATTGCGGGAACAGAATGGGCTCGACCAGACGAAAACGTGGGCGTTGGATTTACCTCAATCGGAGTTACGAGCACAAAGTTGTGGCCGTTTACTTTTTAGGCAGAAAATGCACTAATCAGCAAACGTTCACAAAATAAGCACTTCGGCCGGCTGAGCTGAAAAAGAGAAAGCGCCTTTGAGAAAATACGCTTCGAGAAACAGAAAGCGTCTTCCGGGAAATACGTCTTCGGCTAAGGAAAACGTAAAGAGCTGGGGCGTCTCCACTTATATGACCTGGCACCACACTCTCGCCGACGGGTGGGGTCGCGCATGGTGGGGGCCCGCCTGGCCCTGACGTCTTCTACCTCCGGCTCGGGAGCGAGCGAGGCCGAGGGAGGAGATCGCCCCGACGAGGATCACCGGCGACTCCGGCCACCTCGCGGGTCATGCGACCTACCAAAACGCGCAGGACGGAGAGGCGAGAGAGCTTCACAGCGGCCGCAGCAAGGCTTGCGGCGGAGCAGGGCTTCGACCGCTGGTGGACACGGGGTTCTGGTGAGGGAGAGAGGAGGTCGGGGTTATGAGGCGACTCACTGGAGCATGGGGGATGCTGTGGTGGTGGAGGAACGGCGAGGGGAGATCGGGAGCACCGGAATCGCGCGAGACCCTAGGCGGCGGCTAAGGCTATGGGGAGGGGGATAGGGAGGGGCTCCGGGAAGAATGAGCGCTAGGGGAGGCGTAGAAAGGAGGGGAGAGGCTGCTGATGAGCTCGGACGAGGCGCGGACGGGCTATTTATAGCCGCGGCAGGGGCACTCAAGCCAGGCACCGCCGAGCGCGTCCGGCCGCGGCTCTGCCATGCTCAGCAGTCACGGGGAGGCATGGGAAGGCGACGAGGGAGAAGTGGACGAGCGCCAGAGAGTCATGGAGACGAGCAGCGCTCGGAGACAAATGGAGGAAGAGGACACCGGGGAGGAAGGCAACGATGCATTCTAATTATCATACCAGCATTTTAACATGAATGCAGCAATTAGCATACATCATACAAATGCTTTAACAAAACATCGAGCTTCTCAAGTGAACACTTACAACATAAAGAACATGACAATACCAAGTACTAACATATCCACGGTACATTACCATCATCATAGCATTTTATAACGATGACATAAAAATAAAGTAGAGTAGTGACATGGCATCATCAGTAACAACATTCTAATTATCATGGCAAAATATATTATGAACACACAAGCATGATAAGCATAATGAAATAACTGCAGATGAAAATAATAAGAAACAACTGCAACTACACACACAAGGTGCAAGCAAAGTGAACATGAAAGTTCGGGGCTCATGATAAGAGGTTGGCTTGCCTAGGGGTCGACAAATACTCCGGGAAGAAGTGAGAAACGACCGCGGAAAAATTTGCAGGAAACATTTCTCTCTCGGAGGGGGCTCTTTACGGATAAGGTCAAAATGGTCATTTTCGCAATGTCAAACCATAGTCAAAATGGCGGCAACAGGACGGGCTCGACGAGACGAAAACGTGGGCGTTGGATTTACCTCAATCGGAGTTACGAGCGCAAAGTTGTGGCCGTTTACTTTTTAGGCAGAAAATGCACTAATCAGCAAACGTTCACAAAATAAGCACTTCGGCCGGCTGAGCTGAAAAAGAGAAACGCCTTTGAGAAAATACACTTCGAGAAACAGAAAGCGTCTTCCAGGAAATACGTCTTCGGCTAAGGAAAACCTAAACAGCTAGGGCATCTCCACTTATCTGACCTGGCACCACACTCTCGCCGACAGATGGGGTCGCGCGGGGTGGGGGCCCTCCTAGCCCTGGCGTCTTCTACCTCCAGCTCGGGAGCGAGCGAGGCCGAGGGAGGAGATCGCCCCGACGAGGATCGCCGGCGACTCCGGCCACCTCGCGGGTCGTGCGACCTACCAGAACGTGCAGGACGGAGAGGCGCATCTCAGGATGGTGGTTGCTGCCGCCGGAGAGCTTCATAGCGGCCGCAGCAAGGCTTGCGGCGGAGCAGGGCTTCGGCCGCTGGTGGACACGGGGTTCTGGTGAGGGAGAGAGGAGGCCGGGTCTATGAGGCGACTCACTGGAGCATGGAGATGCAGTGGTGATGGAGGAACGGCGAGGGGAGATCGGGAGCACCAGAATCGGGCGAGACCCAAGGTGGCGGCTAAGGCGATGGGGAGGGGATAGAGAGGGGCTCCGGGAGGAATGAGCGCTAGGGGAGGCGTAGAAAGGAGGGGAGAGGCTGCTGATGAGCTCGGACGAGGCGCGGACGGGCTATTTATAGCCGGGGCAGGGGCACCCAAGCCGGGTACCGCCGAGCGTGTCCGGTCGCGGCTCTGCCGTGCTCAGCAGTCACGGGGAGGCATGGGAAGGTGACGAGCGGGAAGTTGACGAGCGCCAGAGAGTCACGGAGACGAGCAGCGCTCGGAGACGAACGGAGGAAGAGGACACCGGGGAGGAAGGCGACGATGCACATGAGCGCACTGTTCCGGTCGTTGGCACTGCTCGCCGGAGAAGAAAACAAAGGGGCCCAGAGGTCCAGAGGGAAGAGGACGCCGAGGGGTAATTGTTGGGCATTAATGGGGAGGCCAGAGACAGTCAAAGCAGCGATGCCGACGCGAACAGTGGCTAGACCACCGTTTTGGCCGGCTGCCCTCGTAGTCACCACTGGCATGGCACGCTCTGGGTTTTTACTGAGGTTAAACCATGTCTACTGCGTAGTCCTTCAAAGATGGATTATTACTACGGTAAAGAGACAGGCAGAGACAAAGGTAGTGGAATAAACCAAGATCCACAAGTTTGCTGCTGCAAACTTTACCACACTCTAGAGATTAAACAAGAGAGGGTAAAAGGTAAAATGGTTGTCTAGGAGGCGTAGGGTAGAAAGGAATACGGTCCTGGCAATTTTAAGGGCGTTATGGCAATTATTTACCATAGTTGTTATACAACCACCAAATCTGACACAGAAACTGAATCATGATGAAGCACTCACCAGGAGTGATGGATTGAGCTATAACTTGGCAAATCCTAATGATTTGATCATAAGTAGATGCTGTAAAAAGATCATCCCAAATGGACTTGCCAAATTGGTACTTTCTTCACAAGCATTACTTTGGACTACAAACTTGGGAAAATCCTAGGAAAATATTGGCTAAATAAAATTAGCCAAGATCTTTTGTAGATGGATTATACGTATAGGATAAGGCTTGGAATTATTTTCAGCCATAATGGAACAAGATAAAATATACTTGCTTCACAAACTGAAAATATGAACAGAATACAATAATTGCTCTTGTGCTCACATAGCTCAATGAAATGAGCTGAATTTGGGTGAAATCTAACTATTTGGGATACTAGAGAGGATCGAAAAGTTTCAGCCCATTTGGAAACTCTATGAAGGTACTTCCTTCACAAAGTGACAATCTGGTCAGAAACTTTGAAACATTGCACAAAAATCTAGGATGACTGGATTTAGCTCATCTTTGGTATCCATGAGTTATTTATTAATATTAATCACCCTACCAATTTGTAGCTCAAACGGAATTAGGAATAAGGCACTTTTCACGGATAACTAGGCGGGGACAGCGGGATGAGGACGTGTCGGTCCCGACTCCACCACCTGTTGATTAACAATGGCCATGCCGGATGTCAGGGATCGGTCAAATGCCTGAGGGTCATTACGGGTTGATGGTAGCGGTGATCTAATGCTAGGATAATCTATGCCAGCCTGGCTGCTCTGATACCAAGCCCTGTGGCACCCCGATCCGCATGGAGCAGGGGGCCTTCGCACGTAGGCGTACAACCAGCTGTGCCGACGGCCCCCGTAGGCGTACAACCAGCTGTCCCAACGGTCGTCTTATGCCGACGGCCCCCGTCGGCATAGATAAACATATGCCGACGGCCATTCTACGCCTACGACCTGCCCTTCGCCGTCAGCATATGTCCATCTATGCCGACGGGCGTCGTCGACATAGATGAGGCCGTCAGCAACTAGGTAAATTCTGGTAGTGTCACTACCTAAACTATATAACCCTGCATTAGAGGTAAAATACAGTCGTTTATACTAAGTTTACATTGGCATCGATTGGAGAAATTAATCTGTTTGCATTTCAGTGTTTCATTTGGCACCATATGAGGCATACTATATTGCATTTGTATTTCACTCTTTCTTCTTCTCTCTGAATATTATTTCCCCGCCGTCGTCTCGTGATGGAGACTGTTAGAAGTGGTCAACTGACATTGGGTTACGCACTCTCGGAACTAACATGTTACTAGCTAAATAGAAAGCCCTACGTTCGAGAAAACTATTGTCATGTATACTAACTGACATCCTTTAGAAAAAATAATCTGTTTGCATGTCTGTGTTCCGTTTGGCACCATCTCAGCCGTACTATCTTTCATTTGCACTTCACTCTTTCTTGTTCTCTCTAACCATCATCCTGTGATCGAGACTGGAAGTTAAAAGAGCTCATGTGACATTGCGTGATGCACCCTCAAAATTAACATCTCACTAGCTAAAATATATAACCATGCATTCTAGTAAAGCGACAGCAGAGTATGTTGTTTCTGCATCAGCATCGATGAGTGAAATGAATATGTTTGCCTGTCAGTCTTTCATTTGGTACCATTTGAGGCGTTCTATCTAGAATTTGCACTGCACTCTTTCTTGTTCTCTCTAAATATTATTTGCACACCATTGTCCCGTGATCAAGACTGGAATTACAAGTCGCCACGTGACATTGTGTGACGGGTCCTCGGAATTAACATCTTACTCCCTCCGTTCCAAAATAGATGACCCAACTTTATACTAAGTTAGTATAAAGTTGGGTCATCTATTTTGGAACGGAGGGAGTACTAGCTAAAATACATAACCCTACATTAAAGTTAAACTACAGTTGTCTATAATATTTTTGTACCGGCATCGATTAGAGAAATTAATAATTTTGTTCGTCAGTGTTTCATTTAGCACGCAGGCATACTATCTTGCATTTGCACTGCACACTTTCTTGTTGTCTTCTACCATCGCCCTATGATAGAGACTGGAGTTACAAGTGGGCACGTGCCATATTGTGATGCACCCTCGAGATTAACATGTCACAAACTAAAATATATAACCCTGCATTTGAGGTAAAGTACAATCGTTTATACTATTTCTACATTGGCATCGATTAGAGAAATTAATTTATTTGCATGTCAGTGTTCCGTTTGGCACCATCTGAGGCATACTATCTTGCATTTGCACTGCACTCTTTCTTGTTTTCTCCTAATATTATTTCCACACCGTCCCGTGATCGAGGCTATAGTTACAACTGGCCAAGTGACATTGTGTGATGCGCTCTCGGAACTAACATCTTACTAGCTAAAATATATAACCCTACAATTGAGGTAAACTATAGTCGTGTATACTATTTTTGTACAAGCATCCTTTACAGAAATTAATCCCTTTCCAAGTCAGTGTTTCAGTTGGCACCATCTGATACGTACTATCTTGCATTTGCACTGCACTCTTTATTATTCTCTTGAACCGTCGTCCCGTGATGGAGACTAAAGTTACAAGTGGTCACGTGACATTGCGTGATGCGCCCTCGAAATTAAGATTTTCGCTAGCTAAAATAGATAACCATGCATTCTAGTTATACGATAAGTGTGTATATTATTTCTGCACCGGCATCGATTAGAGAAATTAATTTGTTTGCATGTCAGCGTTTCGTTTGTTAGCATCTGAGGCATACTATCTTGCATTTGCATTGTACTCTTTCTTGTTCTCTCTAAATATTATTTGCACCCCGTTGTCCGGTAATTAGACTGGAGTTACAAGTGGTCGCGTGACATTGTGTGAGATTCCCTCGGAATTAATATCTTACTAGCAAAAATAGATGACACTAAATTCAAGGTAATCTACAATGGTGTATAATATTTTTGTACAGGCATCAATTAAAGAAAGTAATCTGTTTGCATATTAGTGTTTCGTTTGGCAACATTTGAGGCATACTATCTTGCGTTTGCACTACACACTTTCTTGTTTTCTCTAACCAATGTCATGTGATCGAAACTGGAGTTACAAGTGGCCACGTCACAATTCGCAATGCGCCCTAGAATTAATATCTCAGTGGCTAAAAGATATAACCTTACATTTGAGGTGAGCTAGAGTTGGGCATACTATTTCTACATTGGCATCGAATAGAGAAATTATCTTTTTGCATGTCAGTGTTACATTTGGCACCATCCGAGGCGTACCATCTTGCATTTGCACTACACTCTTTCTTGTTCTCTCTGAATACTAGATGACTCGTTGCGCCAATGGCGCAAAGGCCGAAAGGGAGCCAAGTATTGTGAGAATATTTAGACACTTAAGTCGAAAACTAAATGTGGCCAACACTGCAGCAACCTCTACTTGAAAGCCGCCTTTTCTCACCGGATCTAACATAGATACATAATTCTTCAAGAGCAAATTTCAAAAAAAATTATAAAACATGGAAGGCTTTAAGTTGTACTATTGAGACCATACCACCATATCTTCATTTAGTTTCTTTGGAAATCTAAAGGTCTAAGAGGATCATACATGTGAGAAGCTGTGAATCCACAACAAAAACCTAAACTAACTTCCAAACAGCTCAGATCTCTCGTTGTAGTGCGGGGACATGTCCTTAATCCTGCATCCACAACCCATAATTTTTCAACACCTAGATCCACAAAATCCAACCGAAGGAAATCAGTGCAGAAAAATGTGTCGTGGCTTACATCTCCGAGAACTTCTTGGCATACTTCTGCAGGTTGGACACAGCAATCCTCGATGCGAGCTGCTGAAGAACCACACATGCACCTTCCTTCACCTTGCCCTTGGGGAGGAGGGGGGCAACACTTGCAGCGCCACGACAAGGCTTTGCAAACGCCGCCGGCGAGAGCGCGCAGCAGAGGGCGTTGAGAGTGGCAGCGGCCTTCGCCTCGGCGCGGGCATGGTGGCCATGCGACTCGAGGCAGCACACGAAGCGGTCGCGCTGGAGCACCACGCTATGCACAGATGTGTAGGCAAGTAACAAAGATTGGTCAAAGGGAAACAAATTATCCAAAAGAAGAAAGGTTTTATATATTTTCAACATACCCAGCCATAAAATCAGATGCTTCTTGATTAACAAAATGAACACACAATTAAGCGGGGCATAGAAGGTGTACAATTATGTACTGAAAAAAATCAGAGGGGTTAGATTATGTTCAAATGAGATAAATCATCAAGGTTCCAATGATAGAAAACTTTGGGCCCGATGCACTGATTAATGTTACAGCACACAGGCAAGCTAGACATCTACATCTGGAGCGAATACTTTCTTCTTCCTATATATATGAGAAAAAACACGCGCATCAGACTTGAAAGCAAAACGAGCTTGGAAAAATTGATGTAGTGCAGAGGAGTAACAAATAAAGGAACACAAAAATTCCAGAAATTGTTCAGGGTCCTTTTTGTTCTGCAGACATTTTATTTTGTAGAATGGCACTGTTCACCATTTGGGGATCACTTATGTCTTGTGCGGACTTACGGTTGACATTTGCCATAAACATTTCTCAAGGATTCTTCACTTGTGTAATATGAAATCCTCGTTTCTGAGATAAACCGTGGCTAACAGAATATACATAGAACCTGATTGGAGCAGAATATTTATTCTGAGGATGTTGCAAGACCATAAGGTTCTGACTGTCCCCTACCATGCCAAATACAGTATGAATGATAGTGTCTCCAGTATTTTGCCTAAATGAATTGTATGGTTTGAAACAGAGACAACTCAAAGAACAGTGCTAACCATGGCATCGCTGGGAGACTCGCGTTTATCCTCCAAATTGTCTGGTTTGGAGCAGCAACTGATCCGGGTTTGCACTGACACACACATACACAAGAAAACATCTTCAACACCTAATTCAGTAGAGATTTCTCTCTGTATCTCCAAGAAAATAACATTCCCCTCAAGCAACCAATGAACAAGAACGATTCTGCGTATCTGAAGAACGGAACCGGGATGGTGATAACATCAGAGGCTCCCAATTTGCAGCCCCGATATGAGCACCCCCCCTCTCCTATACAGGTATAAAAGAACTCACCTCTGGCCGGCGGCCGGTGGGCGGAGCTAAATGACCTACAAGATCTCTACTACCCGAAGTTTCTTAAATTATCACCAAATTAATACCTTTAACTAATTAAGGATGGAAAAGATTAAGCAAACATTAAGCTACAGAATCGTCTCCTGGATTGTTATGAGCATCAGAACCTGCTTTTTTTGCGATTTCAAATCTGATTTTTTTTGTGGCAATACAATTCTAAGGCCGTAAATAAAAATTATTATACTATTGTCTGGTCAATTTAAGATCTATGCTGAATAGGTTGAAGTTCTGTCGGTACTACAAATTTCCACTTTTGGGGAAAGCAACAAACTTGGAATCACCAATGAAGATTCAAACAGGAAGACAACTGCATATTTAACTTTCATAAAAGCACTTCCTTAATTTGACCATTTATATATATCAAGTATATACACCATCGACTCAATTTCAGTCTTCTTTAATCTCCGGCGGCCGGTGGGCGGAGCTAAATGACCTACATGATCTCTACTACCCGAAGATTCTTAAATTATCGCCAAATTAATACCTTTAACTAATTAAGGATGGAAAAGATTAAGCAAACATTAAGCTACAGAATCATCTCCTGGATTGTTATGAGCATAAGAACCTGCTTTTTTTTCGATTTCAAATCTGATTTTTTTGTGGCAATACAATTCTAAGGCCGTAAATAAAAATTATTATACTATTGTCTGGTCAATTTAAGATCTATGCTGAATAGGTTGAAGTTCTGTCGGTACTACAAATCTCCACTTTTGGGGAAAGCAACAAACTTGGAATCACCAATGAAGATTCAAACAGGAAGACAACTGCATATTTAACTTTCATAAAAGCACTTCCTTATTTTGACCATTTATATATATCAAGTATATACACCATCGACTCAATTTCAGTCTTCTTTAATCTCTAACTGAACCAAATAACAAAAGCTTAAGCTTAAGCATCCACACACACAGAAAATGCAAAACAAATCTCACATAAAACTGTCCCAAGTCAGATACAGGGGAAACCAAGGTGAGATGATCATGTTTCTTATAGGAAACAATAACCATAGGTAAATACATACATTATTGCCCTGTCAGAAGGTACTTAGTTGTACTTCAAGTGGTACTGGGACATGAAACTAAGCCATTGAAATTTTTGAAACAGAATAGATGGTACCACCAGTGTAGGCCATGAACAAAAATACAAAGAACATAATCAAGCATAACCCACCTCGACCGAAGCAACGGTTGATCAACAGCAGGAACCTGAACCTCATGATGCTACACCATATATCTATGGTTACCCTTTTTATTTCTCCCGCCTAACCTGAAGTAATTATCTGGACAAAATAGGGAGGCACACTTCAACTAATCAGTTCTTAGTAATTATAGAATGCCCTGTATTAAAGGAAGTAAAATCAAGCATGTATATGCTCTAACTTTCATAACTGCATGTAAACTCAGCGATTAACTTTATATACCAAAGTGTACAATTCTCAAGTTTAGCTACAGAGACGAAAACAGAGACAGAGGGCGTGCACCTGAAACCTGACGGAGTTTGCTTCGGCCTCCAATCCAGAACATAATCATCAACCATGCGCGCCTTCCCCATGTACTTCACAAGCATCTATAAAGATGGAATTGACATAAGCCATAAATCACAAGTTCTTGGCACCAACGGCAATAGGGTGTCATTTTAAACAATGTTCAGAATGATGGCTCTGATGAATCTTTTAATGCCTACAGCAGACAAATCTAAACTGAATTTTGTTTGTTTTTTCTGTAACTAAGAAGTTGGAAATTGACAATCATGTATATAGATCAAGGAAAAGTAGAGTAGAAAATGGACCACAATTATGCTAGCAGCAAAGTACTCTGGAAATGAAAAAAAAAAGGGAAACGCAAGTTAGATTATTCTCTGGAAATGAAAAAAAAAGAGAAACGCAAGTTAGATTATTCCAGTCAAGTAATGCAAGTATATCTTTCAAGCATCGAAAAAATAGATACGAATCAAAAGAGGCTATCGCATCATCCTGGTTATTAACATCAGAACCATAATTCTGGATTTTTGAAGTTGCAAAATACTTCTGGAAGTTGTTGTATTGTTAATTCACATTTATCCTACAACATCCATACATCATACAAAAAATGGAGAAAGAAAAACCAATAAAAACCTGCTCGAAGGTAGTCATCATCAACAATTCTTGCTTCAGTAATGACAACCAACCAGCACATATATCCATCCATGATACATAAAGGGGGGAAGTAAATTACCTTGTATGAGAACAAATGAATTGTCAGGTTGCTGCAGCTGCCAAAAATGCCCCAGCTTAATACATGGATTCTGTCAATGCAACTCACATAGTCACCTGGGTACACATTAATAGACAAAAATAATGCATCAATTAAAAGGAGCCAAAACAAGCAGAGCAGATCACGAACAAAAAACAAATGAGAAAAGTCACTGGAATATAAGTAAAATAAAGTAGTTGGCATTCATGTAAACAAATCTAAACAAGGATAAAATAAATCATAACATCAAATTGCAGGAACAAATGTGACTTTGCTTGAGA
>NC_041389.1:42528476-42539088 GCF_002162155.2 Triticum dicoccoides
AAACAACCCAGCACGTGGAAGCCAGCGCAGAAGAGCCTGCGGGGGAGGGCGGTGGATTGAGGCGGCGCACAGGAGATAGCATCACCGGGATCCGGGGTCGAAGGAGCGACGGGCCATGGCAACACGGAAGGGGGAAGATAGGGTGGGGGAGAGAGAGATAAATCAAGGGAAGGAGGAGGGGAGCAGGGGGTACCTACGCATGGGGAGGGGGAGGCTGACCGATGGCTCGAGCTCCACCTGCCATGGCGACAAGGAGAAGAGGGCTAGGAGGTCCCCGATGGCCGGCGCCTCTCTCCTCGCCGCTCCTTCCTCCAGCGCCGGCCTCCAGCTCCGGCCGACTGGCCCTGCTCCCCCTCGACTACGACATCGGCGCCCGCCACCCTCCTCTACCGCCCGCCCGCGCTCTCTCTCCCAGCCCGCGTTTTCCAGGGGAAGTCCATGGGGTGGCCGACGGATCCGGCGACCCATCGGAAGGAGGAGGAGGTGGTTGGAGGGAGCGGCGGCGGGTGAGGACGAGGGAGGGAGGAGCGAGGGGCGCGGGGCTGTGGATTGGGGCTAGGGTTAGGGAGCAGTGGCGGGTGAGGACGAGGGAGGGAGGGAGGGAGGGAGGAGCGAGGGGTGCGGGGCTGTGGATTGGGGCGCCGCTCTCTACCTCGCGTGCTACGGTGTTTTTTTCCTTCGCGTGGTGCGCTGCACCCCCACGCGCGGCGCGATACGGTGGGGTTTTTACCCTCGCATGGTACCGTGCGCTCGATGCCTTCGTTGTGACTACCTACCCCTTCATCCTTTATAAGTTAGATTGTTTCACACCGTCGTCCTGTTATCGAGACTGTAGTTACGTGTGGTCACGTGACATTGCAAGAAGCGCTCTCGGAACTAAAATCTTACTAGCTAAAATATATAACCCTACATTTGAGGTAAACTACAGTCATGTATACGATTTCTATACCAGCATCGTTTAGAGAAATTAATCCGTTTGCATGTCAATGTTTGATTTGGCACCACCTGAGGCGTACTATCTTGCATTTGCACTGCACTCTTTCTTGTTCTCTCTAACCATTGTTCGTGATCGAGACTGGAGTTACAAGTGTTCACTTGAAATTGCGTGACCCGCCCTCAAAATTAACATCTCACTAGATAAAATATATAACCATCCATTCGAGGTAAACTAGAGTGGTGTATAATATTTCTACAAAAGCATCAATTATAGCAATTAATTTGTTTTCATGTAAGTGTTTCGTTGGGCACCATCTGACCTGTACTATCTTGCATTTGCACTGCACTCTTTATTATTCTTTCTAAATATTATTTGCACACCGTCCTCCAGTGATCGAGAATGGAAGTTACAAGTGGTCACGTGATATTGCCTGACGTGACCGCAAAATTAACATCTCACCAGCTAAAAATATATAACCATGCATCATAGTTAAACGACAACAAAGTATATTGTTTCTCCACCGGCATCGATTAGTAAAATAAATTTGTTTGCATGTGAGTGTTTCATTTGGCACCATCGGAGGCGTACTATCTAGAATTTGCACTTCACTCTTTCTTGTTATCTCTAAATACTATTTGCACACCGTTGTCCGGTGATCGAGACTGGAGTTACAAGTGGTCACCTGACATTGTGTGATGCTTCATCGGAATTAACATCTTACTAGGTAAAATACATAACCCTACATTCAAATTAAACTACATTCATCTATACTATTTCTGTACCAGCATCGATTAGAGAAATTAATCTGTTTGCATGACAGTGTTTTGTTTGGCACCATCTGAGGCATACTATATTGCATTTGCACTGCTCTCTTTCTTGTTCTCTCCTACCGTTGCCCTATGATCGAGACAGGAGTTACAAGTGGCCCTGTGCCATTTCATTATGCGCCCCCAAGATTAACATCTCACTAGCTAAATTTTATAACCCTGCATGCATTCGAGGTAAAGTACAATCATGTATACTATTTCTACATTGGCATCGATTAGAGAAATTAATCTTTTTGCATGTCAGTGTTTCTTTCGGCACCATCCGAGGTGTACTATCTTGCATTTGCACTGTACACTTTCTTGTTCTCTCTTACTCTTATTTACACGCCGTCCCGTGATCGAGACTAGAATTACAAGTGACCACGTGACATTACGTGACCCTCTCTCGGAATTAACATCTTACTAGCTAAAATATACAACCCTGCATTCGAGGTAAACTACAGTCGTGTGTATACTATTTCTATACAAGTATCGTTTAGAGAAATTAATCACTTTTCATGGCAGTGTTTCGTTTGGGACTATCTGAGACGCACTATCTTGCATTTGTACTGCACTCTTTATTGTTCTCTCAAACCGTCGCCCCGTGATATCTGGAGTTACAAGTGGTCACACCACATTGCGTGACGCGCTATCAAAATTAACATATCGCTAGATAAAATAGATAACCATGCATTCTAGTTCTATGACAATAGTGTATATGGTTTCTGCACAGGCATCGATTAGAGAAATTAATTTGTTTGCTTGCCAGTGTCTCGTTTGGTACCATCTGAGGTGTACTATCTGGCATTTGCACTGCTCTCTTTCTGGTTCTTTCTAAATGTAATCTGCACTCCGTCGTCCCATGATTTAGACTGGAGTTACAAGTGGTCGAGTGACATTGTGTGACGTTCCCACCGAATTAATATCTTACTAGCTAAAATATATGACCCTACATTCAAGGTAAACTGCAGTCGTGTATACATTTTTTATACTGGCCATCGGTTAATTATCAGTTTCCAAGTCAGTGTTTCTTTTGGCCCCATTTGAGGCATACTATCTTGCATTTGCACAACAAACACTTTCCTGTCCTCTCTAACTGTCGTCATGTGATCGAGACTGGAGTTACAAGTGGCTGCATTTCGTGATGCGCCCTTGAAATTAAAATCTCACTAGCTAAAATATATAACCTTGCATTTGAGGTAAACTAGAGTTTTGCATACTATTTCTTCATTGGCATCGATTACACAAAATAGTCTTTTTGAATGTCAGTGTTATGTTTGGCACCATCTAAGGCGTACCATCTTTCATTTGCACAGCACTCTTTTCTTGTTCTCCCTGAATATTATTTGCACACCGTCGTCCCGTCATCGAGACTAGAGTTACGAGTGGTCACGTGACATTGCATGACGCGCTCTCGGAACTACCATCTTACTAGCTAAAATAGATAACCCTGCAGTCATGTATACTATTTCTGTACCGGCATCATTTAGAGAAATTAATCTGATTACATGTCACTGTTTCATTTGGCATCATTTGTACTGCACTCTTTCTTGTTCTCTCTAACCGTCGTCCGTGATTGAGTCAGGAGTTACAAGTGGTCACGTGACATTGCGTGACGTGCCGTCAAAATTAACATCTCGCTAGCTAAAATATATAACCATGCATTCAAGGTAATCTACAGTCGTGTATACTAATTCTGCACATGCATCAATTAGAGAAATTAATTTGTTTTCATGTCAATGTGTCGTTGGGCACCATCTGAGTCGTACTATCTTGCATTTGCAGTGCACTCTTTCTTATTCTCTCTAAATATTATTTGCGCACCGTCGTTCGGTGATCGAGACACCAGACATTGCGTGATGTTCCATCGATATTAACATCTTATATACTAACTAAACCCTGCATCCCAGGTAAACTACACTTGTGTGTACTATATCTGCACCAACATCGATTATAGAAATTAATCTATTTGCCACACAATGATTCAGTTAGCACCAGCAAAGACGTACTATCTTCCATTTGCACTGCAGTTTTTATGGTTCTCTTATAATATATTTGTGCACCGTTGCCCCTCAAGTGGGGCTCGAGTTACAAGCCGTCACATGCTATCACGTTATGCGCCATCGAAACTAGCATTCCACTAGATAAAATTATAAAGCTCTACATCCCAGGTAAATTACGATAGGCACAACGTTAAGCATGTCACCACAAAAAGCTATCTTACCGCATAACAATTTGCTCTTCTTATTTGTTTGAAAAATGTACGCAATAATGAATAGTTAGTTACTCTCTCTGTATTTGGTTAAATTTCTTTAACAAAGCTAAAGGCATCACAAAATCAAGGATTGAAAAGTGCGAAGACCGGACAAAAGAAATTGTCATTGAAGATTGAATCATCTACACGCAAATAGTATTCAGTCCAACTTGAACACAATAATCAGGAGGCACATTGCAAAATACACTGTAGCATAAGGGCTTGTCATTTCAAGAAATTTACACACGAGGACGTTATGGTTTTAGCATGTTAAACAGGTAACTTATGCAAAGAAGTAAACCTTGTGTCCTGAGATCAAACTGTAAGTAGAACTGCTCACAATAACTTGAGGACATGCACTGGTGGAGGACGAATCTTTTTTGAGGCGGGGTGGACCCTCAAGCATAAAAAAGTAGGTTGCAAAACTAGAGTAGTCGATACACACTAAAATGCACATAAATAGTTTTCTTTGTAGAAGAGTTACATATATGTACGCAGAAATGTGACGAATCAATAAATATTTACATAGTTTGAAAGTCGCATGGCAGAATGTAAAATCGCCACTAATCTTAGAATATTAAACCCTAAAACATTTCGGGCAGATCTATTCTATGCAAAAAAGAAAAAGGAAACACTTTGCAACTAGAAGAAAAATGCATATCATTCCATAACCAGTACTAACCCTTGGTAGAAACTTAGTGGCATGCAACAAAAGGCAACTGCAGAATTGTGCACTTACTATCGTGGTCTCTATTTACTCTAGCCATGGGCATGAGAAATTGCTCCAGCCATTGATCACATATTGATCTATAGCAAATAGCCCATGAACGCAAAACTCAGTAGGAAGCGCGGTTCCTGCGTGCTGCTCCTACTGGCCGGAGGTAATGCACGCTGCTACTGCAGGCCGCCGCCCCCACACCACTGCTGATCGATTTTGTGTCGGCCGTGAATTGGAGCATTGACGAACGAAGGAACTAGCCCTGATCGAGCGTCGTGTGGACTGGAAAACAGGATCGGGTGGCTCCATGCGTGACTTACATAAGGCCCAATAAGGTGGGACAGTGCTCACGGCCCAATGTAAATGTGGTTTTCTTTTCTACTGTTTTAGTGACTAATATATGTGTAAAACAAAATCGCTGGAAATCAAGGTAGGGCAAGCACCCTGACCTCGCCCTACGAAAAATTATTGGAACATTTTGTATTGACCATATGTCTACTCGCGGCATCCATTCTATTAACTTGCAACTGCCTACTAATTACAGTATCGAGTGTCTTGGTGATGCGGATGCTATATATATAGTCTTCTCAAATTTTGAGTGCAGTGATCGTTAAGTTGTAAATGTACCTTCTAGTCTTTTTAATCTGAGCAATCGTTGATCATCTCATCCAATTGACCGTTTGAACACTACACTGGAATTAATATCTTTGCAGACACTAGTAGATAAACCATCATTAGTCCTGGTTGGTAAGGGCCTTTTGTCACGGTTCCTGAACCGGGACTAAAGGGTCGTTACTAATGCCCTGGCCCTTTAGTCCCGGTTCAGTCCAGAACCGGGATAGATGGGCCTCCACGTGGCCGGTGCGCCGAGCCCACGCGGGAGGTCCTTTGGTCCCGTTTGGGTCCCGGTTGGTGGCACCAACCGGGACCAATAGGCTGTGGTTTTTGTTTTTTTTTTTGAGGGGGGTGCGGGGTTGCAGGTTTTGGGGCGTTAATTTAGGTGTTTCATATATTGTGTTAGTTGGCTAATTAATAGAGAGAAGTGCCCTCTCTTATGTCTGTGCTTGGTCGACGCTACGTACTATATATAGAGAGGCCCTCGACACGCTAGCTAGTAAGAAAATGAAGGAAACCATTAAGTACAGAAGTTCGTCATGCATACCGGGAGAAGTGATCGATCCACCTTCCCTTCTCCGAGAGATTGGTCGAACAACACGTTTTCGTATTATCTATCCGACGGTACTGGCTACATACATATACAATATGTAAGAGCTCTTACAATCCCCTAGCAATTGAAATCAACTTCCACATGGTATTCTCCGGCTTTATTGATGACGTGGTCAAGAAAGAATCTCGCCAATTCCTCTTGAATTGCTTTCATGCGATCTTGAGGGAATTCATTCCGCATCTCCACGTCAAATTTGAAGAAGGGGGTTAATACATATATATGAATGAAACTTAACAGAAATGATGGTGTAATAAAATGAAATTGTGAATATTATTGCTTACACACTTCAAATTGTCTTTTAGAGTAGCCCCGCTTATTTTTCAAAGTCGCGTTGTAGATGAACTCGCACACGTAGTATCCACAGTAATTATTCCCTTGTTCCTGCCACAAGCACTTTACGAGAAATAGAGGTCAATCAAACTGATAATGAAGCATTATAAATGGTATTTATGAAAGTATAGCTATAGAATCAACGGGAGATGCGCGCAACTAGCTAGCCACTAGTACTTACTTTCGGGTATGTATATCGCAGCTCCTTCGGCAGTCCCGGAGCTTCTGCGGTGAACTGTTTCCAAACCCTGCAAGACAAACAAAATAATTATTATTACTTGAGATATCAGGAAATGAACAAAAAGTTGCCGATATGGTGCAATAATGATCGATTGAACTTACTTGTTGAGCATTCTAGTCATGTCCGCATAGGTTTAGGGATCTTTTCGTCTCGAGTCTAAGACGGTTACTAGTCCCCGCTCAAGCTTAATCTCCCGAAGAACATAGTGGAAGCTGCGCACACATGCATAACTCATCAATTACATTACTATAACCCAAGGTTTCGGTTACCGAATTAGGCAATTTTATCGAGGGGTACGGGTAAATGTGGTTACCACGGTTACCGATAAATACCGAGAAATACCGAGAATATTTCAAGCGAATTTTATAGTTAAATTTTGAATTCAAATAAGTGAATGAACGAATATTCGAACCAGAGTCCACTCAAAACAGGAACTAGATTGCTACTAACATGCCAGAACCAACTCGAATGGCATTAATTAGATCTTACGTACTTTACTGTAAATCAAGTATTTAAATTCAAAAATTTCAAAAAACTGGTATTTTTTGCTCGGTATGGCGATTTACCGAGGGTCACGGAAATACGCGGTAACCATGGGAAATCTTGAAATTTCGACTGATAACCAAAACCTTGCTATAACCTCGCTCGAGTAATAAGGGAAACCTAATATGCACACGACAGTAACACTCACTTGAAGTTGTAAGGTAAGAGTATTAAATTTTTGTTTTGATTTTTGATTAACGATTGTAGCAAGTTGGCCTCGGCATCTTCGGCGTGCTTTTTAACCTGAATTTCATCTATGATATTTGTGTTAATGAACCCAATATCATACATTTCTTGTTTTTTGCACCCGACGATCTTCAATCTGCATAATATAGTGAGGATAATTAATTATAAATACATGCAATGAAAGAGCTGAGCTATATATAGAGACTTAAAGACAGAAATAGTACTTACAGATAGTAGAAAAAGACCGTTAATTTATCGAGGGCCTTTTGATTGAAGAACTCGAAGAACTCCTCAAATGGAACAGGCAACAGATCAGTTCCAACGAGGTCGTGCTCCTCTTTAATTCTCAGAAACAAAGTATCCGTCGCCCCAGACTCTCTGCAGGTTTTCATGTACCAATTATGGAATCTTCGCATCATCGTTGTTAGAGATTTTTCATCTTTGACGAGAGGCTTCCCGTACTCGTATCTGTGTTCGTCCACCTCCATGAAATCAAAATTTACATCATCAGGCAGGTAATCTGCAAGATTGCTATAATCGGACACCGTCCCCAGAGCATTAGCGACGATGTCGCCACTAGACACATTGAGCGGGGGGGCACGATTGATTTGCTTGTTCGCCGAGATGGGCAATTTTTTCGTAGCTGGTCGTTCTTTTAACCTTTGATCACTGACAGTACTTCCCGACCGCTCTGCTTCGAGATATGCCTATTCAGTAATGCGCTCATAGTTGGTTCTCGGTGGACACTTTGGTGGTTTCCTCAGGGCATCGATAGTGCGCTTTGCTTTCACCGGATCTACCTTCTCCTCCGGAGGTGGATCTCTCTTTACTTTCAACCCTTTAAAGAAGTCCTCCACTTTGGTCCGCACGATCTTCGCGTTTTCCTCCTCGGTCCTCTCGTACGGTAACTTCTCTAGAGGCTTGAGAGAAGGACCGTATCTGTATTGCCTCCCGCCTCTGCTGGCTGTACTGCTAGACGCCGAAGCAGACGGAGCGGTTGTGGCGTTGTCTTCTTTCATGCTTGCTTACGAGGCGGAGGAGAAGGACTACGATGCGCCGGAGCAGCCGGGGCGGCGGCGGGTCTCTTCCACCCTTGCTGGCGATGCGGAGGAGGAGGCTGCTGGCTGCTCGGGCGCGCCGACGCAAGCGGAGAAGGAGGCAGAGTGCCGCCATGCGCCGGAGAAGGAGGCCAAGTGCCCTGATCGTCACTCATCGGAGGAGGAGGCGGTGGAGGAGGCGGAGTGCCCTGACTCGCCGGAGGAGGAGGAGGAGGCGTCCAGTTCGGAAGCTTGATGAACTCCTTCCGCCATAGGCACGGGGTCTTCAGAGCAGAACCCAGCCGAGTCTCCCCTTCATCGGTAGGGTGGTCAAGCTGGAGGTCCACAAATCCCTCCGTTATTTTTTCCACCGTCACCCTAGCATATCCTTCTGGAACCGGACGACAGTGAAAAGTTGCATCGGGTTCAGAAGGTCGAACTTGGCCGACAACCGCCTTGACTTTTAAGTTCTGCCATTGCGTCATAAGGTGGCAATTTTGAGGCTCCGTGATAAAATCCACGGGGTAGCTAGCAGGAGCCGTCAATACATGCTCCGGCTGAAGCAGCTCTTTGGAAGCCACGCTGCTTCTCCGCTAAGATGGCAGGGTAGCTTCGGGGGAAGTTTCGGCAGGTCGTTTGCTGCGATTTGCTTCTCGTTCCTCTAGCCCTTGTACCATTGCGTGCAGCGCCTGCAGTTGGCTATGCTCCACTTTCTTCCTCCTCTCATGGCATTTGTAACCGCCTGCGTCCGGAAAACCAACCTTCCACGGAATGGAGCCTGGATTACCTCGTGTCCGTCTAGGGTGCTCAGGATTCCCGAGGGCCATTGTGAGCTCGTCGTTCTCCCTGTCTGGAACGAACGTCCCTTGCTGCGCTGCATCGATATAGTGCCGAAGCCTCTTGACTGGTATTTTCAATTGCTCGTCTGTCCAACGGCACTTCCCTGATACAGGGTCCAAGGTTCCGCCAGCTCCGAAGAACCAAGTCCGGCAACGGTCTGGCCAGTTCATTGTCTCTGGTTTGATCCCTTTATCAATCAGATCATTCTCAGCCTTGGCCCACTTAGGCCGGGCTTTGAGGTAGCCACCTGACCCCGTTCGATGGTGAAACTTCTTCTTCGCAGCATTTTGCTTGTTTGTCACCGACATCTTCTTACTCTTTTCCGATGTCTTGTGGGCCACAAATGCGGGCCAGTAATCTCTGATCTTCTCATATTTGTCGATGATCTGGTGTCTCGTCTTTGTCAACAAACTTTTTCAGCTCTTTCCTCCACCTCCTGAATAGGCCTGCCATCTTCTTAAGAGCAAAAGACTTGATTACTTGCTCTATAACTGGCTTCTCCGGATCCTCCTATGGAGGTAGGGTGAAATTTGCCTTCAGCTTGGTCCAAAGATCATCTTTCTGCATATCATTGACATAAGACACCTCAGGGTCTTCGTTCTTAGGCTTATACCATTGGTGGATGCTGATCGGGACCTTGTCCCTAACAAGAACCCCGCACTGAGCAGCAAATGCATTCTTTGTCCGGATGGGTTCAATGGGTTAACCGTCGCGCGCGATTGCTGTGATCTCAAACCTTTCATCCGAGCTCAACTTTTTCTTTGGGCCTCGTCTCCTTACCGAAGTTGTGGTCGATCCGGAGGGCTAGAAAAAGGAAGAAAGACGAGAGTTAATTAATATGTGTACATATACCAAAACAACGAATGCATCAATTAGCTAGTCAGCACAGGCTTAACTAATATGTATACCTGGCCAGACTCGGTTCGGTCACCGGAGCCGTCATCACGGTCTCCTTCTTGCACCGTCATTGGGTCACCGGAGCCGTCCTCACGGTCTCCTTCTTGCACCGGCATTGGGTCAAAGGAGCCATCATAATAGCCTGCTTCTTCACCCTGTCCTTCTAGACCATCGGTGTCGTTCAGAAACGATAAGACGGCATCACTTCCTTGTGCGATTATCTCCCCCAACACCGCTTCTGTTGCTTCGTCTCGGGGGGTGTCCATAGTTTCTACAAATATTTACAACATGGCAATTATTATTCAAACATGACAGATATGGATATATTAGTGGAAAACATAGAACTAGCTAGCTAATCACAATAAGGAATCATATTAATTAGTGGCCTCGATGCTGCTTCTCTAGGGTTTGGGGTGGCCTCGACAACGCTTCAAGGGGGTAATATCGACAATGACGAGATACATACATGGGAAAATAATGTTATCGGGGAGGGGGTATATCGACCCCCCACGTGTTGAAGTTATCGGGAGGGGGTATATCGACCCCCCCCCCTCACATGCTGAAGTTATCGGGAGGGGTTTATATCGACAACGAC
>NC_041389.1:42539457-42541925 GCF_002162155.2 Triticum dicoccoides
CCCCCCTCGTGTTGAAGTTATCGGGAGGGGGTATATCGACCCCCCACGTGTTGAAGTTATCGGGAGTTTATATCAACATGACATACGTACATGGGAAAATAATATTATCGGGGAGGGGGTATATCGACCCCCCCTCGTGTTGAAGTTATCGGGAGGGGTATATGGATGACGACAGACCCGATAAAACATAAGAAAACAAAGAAGAAATAAAAAGAGGAGAAGAAGAAAGGAATAAAGAGAAGATTGAAGAAAAAAAAGAAGAAAAAAAAAGAGGAGAAGAAGAAAGGAATAGAGGAGAAGAAGAGAAAATAGAAATTTTTTCCTTCTTCTCCTCTATTCCTTTCTTCTTCTCGTCTTCCTTTTCTTCCTCTCCTCTTCTTGTCCTCTTCCTTTTGTTCCTCTCCTATTCTTCTCCTTTTTCCTCTTCTTATTTTCCTTTTTCCTCTCCTAAATATATAAAACTTTTCTAAAAATGAAACTAACCTAAAATGTACTAAATCAGAGAACATATATAGATAATTCTTTTCTAAATATACAAATCTAATTTTTGCGTATATGAACATATATACACAGAGAACATACAAACATATATACATTTTTATTAAAAGGAAAATACAAATCATCATATATATGAACAAAAAATCTGAAAAGAAGCAATATACACAATACATATACTCACATATATACATATATATACAATCTGAAAAAAACAAGCATGTAATATAAGAAAAAAACAGGGGAGGGGCGCCGGCCAGACCAACCTTCCACGGAATGGAGCCTGGCGTACCTCGTGTCCGTCTAGGGTGCTCAGGATTCCCGAGGGCCATTGTGAGCTCGTCGTTCTCCCTGTCTGGAACGAACGTCCCTTGCTGCGCTGCATCGATATAGTGCCGAAGCCTCTTGACTGGTATTTTCAATTGCTTGTCTGTCCAACGGCACTTCCCTGATACAGGGTCCAAGGTTCCGCCAGCTCCGAGGAACCAAGTCCGGCAACGGTCTGGCCAGTTCATTGTCTCTGGTTTGATCCCTTTATCAATCAGATCATTCTCAGCCTTGGCCCACTTAGGCCGGGCTTTGAGGTAGCCACCTGACCCCGTTCGATGGTGAAACTTCTTCTTCGCAGCATTTTGCTTGTTTGTCGCCGACATCTTCTTACTCTTTTCCGATGTCTTGTGGGCCACAAATGCGGGCCAGTGATCTCTGATCTTCTCATATTTGTCGATGATCTGGTGTCTCGTCTTTGTCGACAAACTTTTTTAGCTCTTTCCTCCACCTCCTGAATAGGCCTGCCATCTTCTTAAGAGCAAAAGACTTGATTACTTGCTCTATAACTGGCTTCTCCGGATCCTCCTATGGAGGTAGGGTGAAATTTGCCTTCAGCTCGGTCCAAAGATCATCTTTCTGCATATCATTGACATAAGACTCCTCAGGGTCTTCGTTCTTAGGCTTATACCATTGGTGGATGCTGATCGGGATCTTGTCCCTAACAAGAACCCCGCACTGAGCAGCAAATGCATTCTTTGTCTGGATGGGTTCAATCGGTTCACCGTCGTGCGCGATTGCTGTGATCTCAAACCTTTCATCCGAGCTCAACTTTTTCTTTGGGCCTCGTCTCCTTACCGAAGTTGTGGTCGATCCGGAGGGCTAGAAAAAGGAAGAAAGACGAGAGTTAATTAATATGTGTACATATACCAAAACAATGAATGCATCAATTAGCTAGTCAGCACAGGCTTAACTAATATGTATACCTGGCCAGACTCGGTTCGGTCACCGGAGCCGTCATCACGGTCTCCTTCTTGCACCGTCATTGGGTCACCGGAGCCGTCCTCACGGTCTCCTTCTTGCACCGGCATTGGGTCAAAGGAGCCATCATAATAGCCTGCTTCTTCACCCTGTCCTTCTAGACCATCGATGTCGTTCAGAAACGATAAGACGGCATCACTTCCTTGTGCGATTATCTCCCCCAACACCGCTTCTATTGCTTCGTCTCGGGGGGTGTCCATAGTTTCTACAAATATTTACAACATGGCAATTATTATTCAAACATGAAAGATATGGATATATTAGTGGAAAACGTAGAACTAGCTAGCTAATCACAATAAGGAATCATATTAATTAGTGGCCTCGACGCTGCTTCTCTACGGTTTGGGGTGGCCTCGACAACGCTTCAAGGGGGTAATATCGACAATGACGAGATACATACATGGGAAAATAATGTTATCGGGGAGGGGGTATATCGACCCCCCCACGTGTTGAAGTTATCGGGAGGGGGTATATCGACCCCCCTCACATGCTGAAGTTATCGGGAGGGGTTTATATCGACAACGACGACATACGTACATGGGAAAATAATATTATCGGGGAGGGGGTATATCGACCCCCCCCCCACGTGTTGAAGTTATCGGGAGGGGGTATATGGACCCCCCCACGTGTTGAAGTTATCGGGAGGGGTTTATATCGACAACGAC
>NC_041389.1:42542324-42543119 GCF_002162155.2 Triticum dicoccoides
CCACGTGTTGAAGTTACCGGGAGTTTATATCAACATGACATACGTACATGGGAAAATAATATTATCGGGGAGGGGGTATATCGACCCCCCCCCTCGTGTTGAAGTTATCGGGAGGGGTATATGGATGACGACAGACCCGATAAAACATAAAAAAACAAAGAAGAAATAAAAAGAGGAGAATAAGAAAGGAATAGAGGAGAAGATCGAAGAAAAAAAAGAAGAAAAAAAAGAGGAGAAGAAGAAAGGAATAGAGGAGAAGAAGAGAAAATAGAAATTTTTTCCTTCTTCTCCTCTATTCCTTTCTTCTTCTCGTCTTCCTTTTCTTCCTCTCCTCTTCTTGTCCTCTTCCTTTTGTTCCTCTCCTATTCTTCTCCTTTTTCCTCTTCTTATTTCCTTTTTCCTCTCCTAAATATATAAAACTTTTCTAAAAATGAAACTAACCTAAAATGTACTAAATCAGAGAACATATATAGATAATTCTTTTCTAAATATATAAATCTAATTTTTGCGTATATGAACATATATACACAGAGAACATACAAACATATATACATTTTTATTAAAAGGAAAATACAAATCATCATATATATGAACCAAAAATCTGAAAAGAAGCAATATACACAATACATATACTCACATATATACATATATATACAATCTGAAAAAAACAAGCATGTAATATAAGAAAAAAAACAGGGGAGGGGCGCCGGCCAGACCAACAGAGGGGCAGGGGCGCGGGTTCGGCGGCGAGGACGACAACGGGGCAGGGGGCGCGCGTTCGGCGGCGAGGACGGC
>NC_041389.1:42543478-42557181 GCF_002162155.2 Triticum dicoccoides
GTTGGTGGCACCAACCGGGACCAAAGGTCTTGTGTTGGAACTGGCGCGGTGCGGTGGGATGTTTAGTCCCACCTCGCTAGCCAAGAGGGCTCGACAGTGGTTTATAAGCGCTGCTGCGCTGACCACTTCGAGCTCCTCTCAAATGCAGGCTTACGGGCCTAAAGTCACTTATCTGCCTGTGGGCCTACTGGGCCTCCTGCGGGCCTGAATCCTGGCCAATGGTGGGGTTTCTAGTCGTATTCAGGCCGTGGGGGCCCAGTAGGAGGCACTTTTTTTGTTTTTTTGTTTTCTTTACTTATTGTTGCTATTTTTATTTTTTTTCCATTTTTTGTTTTGTTTTCTGCATTATTTATTTTCTTTTGTTTTTTGCTTTATTTTTTAATTCTTTTTGCTTTTAGTTTTAGAAAAATTATAAACTTTATGTTACTGCCATTAGTTTTCAAATTTGAAAACACTTTTTTTGTTTTGTTTTTGTTTTCTTTCTTGCTTTATTTATTTTATTTTGTTTCTACTTACAACAAAATACTTATTGTTGCTATTTTTATTTGTTTTTCAGTTTTTTGTTTTGTTTTCTGCATTATTTATTTTCTTTTGTTTTTTGCTTTATTTTTTAATTCTCTTTTGCTTTTAGTTTTAGAAAAATTATAATCTTTCTGTTAGTGCCATTAGTTTTTAAATTTGAAAACACTTTTTTTGTTTTTTTGTTTTCTTTGTTGCTTTATTTATTTTATTTTGTTTCTACTTACAACAAAATACTTATTGTTGCTATTTTTATTTTATTTCCAGTTTTTTTGTTTTGTTTTCTGCATTATTTATTTTCTTTTGTTTTTTGCTTTATTTTTTAATTCTTTTTGCTTTTAGGTCAGCAAAATGATAAACTTTCTGTTAGTGCCATTAGTTTTAGAAAAAATATAAACTTTCTATTAGTGTCATTAGTTTTCAAATTTGAATAGTTAAAATTAGAATTCTTTGAAATTTGTGTGAATCACAATTTTGTGATTAACTTTACTAAAAAAATGAACATAGATGCGCCTATAGAGAATATTCAACCTAAATTCATAATAAATTTCTATGAATTTCAGAGAAATTCACTATGAATTTAGGTCAAATTCCCTGTATAGGGGCATCTATTTTCACTTTGAAAGGAGCTCAACAAGGCAGAGAGGGACGGGCTTATAAACTAGTGTGAGCGCCCTCCGGTTGGCGAAGTGGGACTAAACTCTGAGCGCAACGAGGACCAACCCTTTAGTCCCGGTTTGTGGCTCAAACCGGGACTAATGGTCATGGGCCAGGGGCGAGGCGCGTTGGTCCCGGTTCGTGCGTGGAACCGGGACCAAAAGGTCCAGACAAACCAGGACCAATGGCCCACGTGGCTGCCCTCTTGAGAGTGTTCTTGGTGAGAACATAGTTGACAAGGAGCGAACCGGGATTAATGGTATTACGAGGGCCGAACCATAAGACATTAAAGCATTTCAAATGAACTCTGAAAAAGTTGAAAGTTGGCATGGTATCATAATTTCACCCACATAGCATGTGCATGTACAAAACGGCCAATGATATCATACTCGTCTGTTACAAAGTTGGCATGGTATCATCCTAATAGTTGCGGGAGAAAGTCTTCACTTTTTCTTCGCTTGTGTCATTTTCTTATTGCGCCGTAACCATGGATAATCTTCATCATTTATCAGGATGCTTGGGTCAGCCTTGACTTGGAAGGGAGGAATTTCATGAAACTTTTCATAATCTTCAGACATGTCTTTCTTGCCCTCCACTCCTACGATGTCCCTTTTTCCTGAAAGAACTATGTGGCGCTTTGGCTCATCATATGATGTATTCGCTTCCTTATCTTTTCTTTTTCTCGGTCTGGTAGACATGTCCTTCACATAGATAACCTGTGCCACATCATTGGCTAGGACGAACGGTTCGTCAGTGTACCCAAGATTTTTCAGATCCACTGTTGTCATTCCGTACTATGGGTCTACCTGTACCCCACCTCCTGACAGATTGACCTATTTGCACTTAAACAAAGGGACCTTAAAATCATGTCCATAGTCAAGTTCCCATATGTCCACTATGTAAACATAATACGTGTCCTTTCCCCTCTTGGTTGTTGCATCAAAGCAGACACCGCTGTTTTGGTTGGTGCTCTTTTGATCTTGGTCAATCATGTAAAATGTATTCCCATTTATCTCGTATCCTTTGTAAATCAATATAGTCAAAGATGGTCCCCTGGACAACAAGTACAGCTCATCACAAACAGTGTTATCACCTCTGAGACGTGTTTCCAACCAACTGCTAGAAGTCCTGATGTGTTCACATGTAATCCAGTCGTCGCACTGCTCCGGGTGTTTGGAGCGCAGAATGTTCTTGTGTTCATCGACATATGGGGTCACCAAGGTAGAGTACTGTAGAACTGTGTAGTGTGCTTGAGACCAAGAATATCCGTATCTTCATATTATTGAGTCCCTTCCAAGCGTGCCTTTTCCAGTCAGTCTCCCCTCATACCGCGATTTAGGGAGACCTATCTTCTTAAGGCCAGGAATGAAGTCAACACAAAACCCGATGACATCCTCTGTTTGATGGCCCATGGAGATGCTTCCTTCTGGCCTAGCGCGGTTACGGACATATTTCTTTAGGACTCCCATGAACCTCTCAAAGGGGAACATAATGTGTAGAAATACGGGCCCCAGAATGACAATCTCGTCGACTAGATGAACTAGGACGTGCGTCATGATATTGAAGAAGGATGGTGGGAACACCAGCTCGAAACTAACAAGACATTGCACCACATCACTCCTTAGCCTTGGTGCGATTTCTGGATCGATCACCTTTTGAGAGATTGCATTGAGGAATGCACATAGCTTCACAATGGCTAATCGGACGTTTTCCAGTAGAAGCCCCCTCAATGCAACCGGAAGCAGTTGCGTCATAATCACGTGGCAGTCATGAGACTTTAGGTTCTGGAACATTTTCTCTGGCATATTTATTATTCCCTTTATATTCGACGACCAGTTGGGACCTTCATACTGAGCAGGAATTCAAAGAAGATTTCTTTCTCTTCTTCTGTAAGAGCATAGCTTGAAGTGCCTTCATACTGCTTCGGAGGCATGCCGTCTTTTTCGTGCAAACATTGCAGGTCCTCCTGTGCCTCAGGTGTATCTTTTGTCTTTCCATACACGCCCAAGAAGCCTAGAAGGTTCACGCAAATGTTCTTCGTCATGTGCATCACGTCGATTGAAGAGCAGACCTCTAGGTCTTTCCAGTAGGGTAGGTCCCAAAATATAGATTTCTTCTTCCACATGGGTGCGTACGTGCCCCTCAGCATCATTCGGAACAACTAGTGCGCCGGGACCCTTTCCAAAGTTTACGAGTAAATCATTGACCATAGCAAGTACGTGATCACCGGTACGCATGGCGGGCTTCTTCCGGTGATCTGCCTCGCCTTTGAAATGCTTGCCTTTCTTTCGACATTGATGGTTGGTCGAAAGAAATCAACGATGGCCCAGGTACACATTCTTCCTGCAGATTCCTAGGTATATACTATCGATGTCAAGTAAACAGTGCGTGCATGCGTGGTATCCCTTGTTTGTTTGTCCTGAAAGGTTACTGAGAGCGGGCCAATCGTTGATGGTCACGAACAGCAACACCTTTAGGTCAAATTCCTCCTGTTTGTGCTCATCCCACGTACGTACACCGTTTCCTTTTCACAGCTGTAAAAGTTCTTCAACTAATGGCCTTAGGTACACATCAATTTCATTGCCGGGTTGCTTAGGGCCTTGTATGAGAACTGGCATCATAATGAACTTCCGCTTCATGCACATCCAAGGAGGAAGGTTATACATACATAGAGTCACGGGCCAGGTGCTGTGATTGCTGCTCTGCTCCCCGAAAGGATTAATGCCATCCGCTCTTAAAGCAAACCATACGTTCCTTGGGTCACTTGCAAACTCATCTCAGTACTTTCTCTCAATTTTTCTCCACTGCGACCCGTCAGCGGGTGCTCTCAACTTCCCGTCTTTCTTAAGGTCCTCACTGTGCCATCGCATCAACTTGGCATGCTCTCCGTTTCTGAACAGACATTTCAACCGTGGTATTATAGGAGCATACCACATCACCTTCGCAGGAACCCTCTTCCTGGGGGGCTCGTCGTCAACATCACTAGGGTCATCTCGTCTGATCTTATACCGTAATGCACCGCATACTGGGCATGCGTTCAGATCCTTGTACGCACCGCGGTAGAGGATGCAGTCATTAGGGCATGCATGTATCTTCTGCACCTCCAATACTAGAGGGCATACGACCTTCTTTGCTGCGTATGTACTGTCGGGCAATTCGTTATCCTTTGGAAGCTTCTTCTTCAATATTTCCAGTAGCTTCTCAAATCCTTTGTCAGGCACAACATTCTCTGCCTTCCACTGCAGCAATTCCAGTACGGTACCGAGCTTTGTGTTGCCATCTTCGCAATTGGGGTACAACCCTTTTTTGTGATCCTCTAACATGCGATCGAACTTCAACTTCTCCTTTTGACTTTCGCATTGCGTCCTTGCATCGACAATGACCCGACGGAGATCATCATCATCGGGCACATCGTCTGGTTCCTCTTGATCTTCGGCAGCTTCGCCCGTTGCAGCATCATCGTGCACATCGTCTGGTTCCTCTTGATGTTCAGTAGCATCACCGTATTCAGGGGGCACATAGTTGTCATCGTACTCTTTTTCTTCGCTGTCTTCCATCATAACCCCTATTTCTCCGTGCCTCGTCCAAACATTATAGTCTGGCATGAAACCCTTGTAAAGCAGGTGGGTGTGAAGGATTTTCCGGTCAGAGTAAGACTTCGTATTCCCACATATAGGGCATGGACAACACATAAAACCATTCTGCTTGTTTGCCTCAACCACTTCGAGAAAATCATGCACGCCCTTAATGTACTCGGAGGTGTGTCTGTCATCGTACATCCATTGCCGGTTCATCTGTGTGCATTATATACAATTAAGTGTGTCAAAAACCATTACAGAACATCATGAATACATAATTAAGTGACCAAATTAATAGAAGTTCATCATCACATTAAAACCAAAGTACATACATAGTTCTCATCTAACAACATAAAGCTCTGCAGAGCATCTAAATTAATTAAACCATACATTGAAACTATGTAAAACATCAATGCGAAAACAAATGCGATTATAATGGCAACCAAGGTAACAACTGATCCAACGACATAATTATACCAAGCCCCAGTATGAATGACATATTTTCTAATCTTTCTAATCTTCAAGCGCATTGCATCCATCACGGTGGTGCCGGCGATGAGATCGGCGCGAGTGATCGACGGCGGTGAAGACGGGGACGGGGCGTGACGGACCGCTAAACCTAGACAAATATTGAGGAAAATGGAGCTTGGAGGTCGAGCTTGCAGAGGAGAAAGCTTAAGTAGTGTGGCTCGGGCATTCCATCCAACACCTTGTGTGCATAGGAGGTGAGCTAGAGCACCACCAAGCCCTCTCCCCCTCGGCGGCCAGAAAAAACAGAGCAGTGTGCTCTGCTCTTACGCGAGGGGGTATATATAGGCACCTCATTGGTCCCGGTTGGTGGCATGAACCGGGACTAAAGGGCAGCCTTTGGTCCCGGTTCAAGCCACCAACCGGGACCAATGGTGCTGGGCCAGGTACGAGGCCCATTGGTCCCGGTTCGTCCCACCAACCGGGACCAAAAGGTCCAGACGAAATGGGACCAATGACCCACGTGGCCCGGCCGGCCCCCGGGGCTCACGAACCGGGTCCAATGCCCCCATGGGTCCCGGTTCTGGACTGACCCGGCCTGGACCTTTGCCCCCTTTTCTACTAGTGAGAATCGTTGATCATACTTCATGTGTACTAATTGAAATCAGTTGTGCATGTCTGTGCTGCTGCCGCCCGAGGACAAGTGAAGTGCCCCGTCGACTATGGAGGAGCTTTCGACGTCCGTGTCGCGCGATGGTGGGGATCGGTGGCCTTCAGTTCCTGCCGAAATTTCCCTTGTGTCGTTAGTCCTCGCAGCAGCAGCTGCAGCCTTGATCACATTGTTGTTCTGATACATGCATGCTTGTCTAAACTCGATCTTGAACTTGTGCACGTCTTCTTCGTCTTTCTTGATCGGTTCCTCGTGTTGCATACAATGAAGTAGTGTCATGTGACGCTGGGCATAATCTCTGAAAACTCCTAATTGGTTCGGTGTAATTTTGTTTATTCAACATCAATTGCCTTAGCTTTCTTTTTCTGAAGGAGACAGAGAAGAGAGTAGCTAGATTTCTTTTTCTATTTTAATTTACAAATGGTCCGGTTTAATTATAAAATGGTCCGTACTTTTCAATCTTTGGGCTTATTAAGCCTATGAATCTTACTTAATAGGAGAAAATAGCGTCCTAAACATATGGCTAGCAACTGGTTCAGCAGGAGTACGCAAGAAAGGTAAAAAGCACTAGGAATTATTGATCTAGAAATGGAAATGGGCTACAACCCTGGGTTCTGCCTTATATAATTAAAAAAGACATGACACACGCTAAAACGATCGAGAGAAAACAAGGAAGCTCGAAAGCACCGATGAAGATTTACTTCATCAGCTCAACGACCCAGGCGCTGCTGCAGATGTGGGTGGCGTTGACGCTGACAAAACCGGCGGTCCTGGCCAGCTCTTGGAACTCCTTCAGACACCTCTCCTTGCCGCCGGGCGTCTGCATGAGCATGAGAATATCCAGCTCGAACATCGTCTTCACCTCGGGCGTGTCATCCGGTTTCTCCGGCATGACGCAGTCCACGACGACCACCTTGCCGTGCCCAGGCAGTGCATCGTAGCAGTTCCTCAGAAGCTTGGTGCAGTGCTCGTCGGTCCAGTCATGGAGTATCCCCTTCATGAGGATGGCGTCCCCAGAGGGCACCTTGTCGAACATGTCGCCGCTCACATGCTGCACGCCTGTGAAAGAAGGAGCTTGGGAGATGACGTGGGGGAGGTCGAAGTTTACCCCCTTGATGTGCGGGTACCTGGAAGTGATGGCGTGGAGGGTGGCGCCGAGGCCGCCACCGACGTCGACAAGTGTACTGACGGCATCATCATCAAAGCCCCTGTAGAACTGGAGGAGGTTCCTGATGATGAAGGTGGAGTGGCTTTTCATGGCCTCATTAAACACGCCGTTGAATCGTGGATCCACAGCCTGGTAATCGAACAGCGTCATTCCGTATGCCCTGTCGAAGGGTTGGCCACCGTCCAGCACCGTGTCCTTGAGATGATACCAGGTCTCCATAAGGATCTTGTCGTTCAGGAGGACGAGCGGGCCTAGGGAAGCGCCGTCCTTGTCAGGGGTGAGCCACTTGCACACCGGTGCGGCGCCGTACCGGCGGGTGATCAGGCCGTCCTTCCCTTGCTGCACTTCGCATGACACGATGTTGTACGACGCCATCAGGCGCAGCATGCGGTCCAGCATAGCCGGGGCGCACGGGTTAGCCGACGGCAGCTGCACGGCCACCTCCCATGGCGACAGCATCTTCCCACCGGCGCCGACAAGGATCTCTAGCATGCCCAGCTCCACCGCGCTCTTGAGTGTCATTGGCACGATAGCCGCCAATGAGAGCTGCAACGCGTACATGAAGGCCTCCCTGTCGTCGGCCATTTCCTAATTATTGGGCTGGGCTGGTTGCTGTGTCTGCGTGGTGTTGGATGCCGGCAGTCTGCTTGTTAAGGGTCTATTTATAGCTTGTTGTACGGTACATCAGATACATTAGACCGTCGTTCTTGGTGATTCAACTGACCAGATGGAGTTAATTGCAAGCCGGTATAACAATTAAGGTTAGGATAACGAATTGGTACCACTTCACGGTTTTCTTACAGACCAGTATCAAGTCTAAGGGCATGCCAACCCCAGGCGCCCCGCTCCCGGCCGAATATCACTGACAATCTACCACCCCCACCCTCCCTACACGAGTATTTGACAAAAAACTACCACATTAGGGGTTACCGTCCCACAGAACTACCACTTTCAAAAAAATGACTGATAACTACCGAAAATTTTAAATTTTGTGACAAAAAACTACCAAGCCGTGTTGATCGTCGTTTTAGCTAGTTTAACCGCTTTCCTCACATGGCAGGCCTGGCATGTGCCCTAACGGCTAACGGCGCCCGACTCGCGGATGTTAGTGCCTCGGGCCGGTTGGAACCAGCCAGGGCCAGGTCAAAACAGCCGACCGGCTCACTCACTCCTCTACGTCTCACTCACTCCTCTCCCCAGCTCGCTCTCTTCTTCCTCTGTTTCCTCTTCTTTCTCACCTCCGGCGACTGCGACGCGGCGGCGCGAGCATGCCTTTCTGGCCCAACAGCAACGAGTCATCCAACGATGACGAGTACATGGACGAGTACAGCAGCGTGCAGATGGAGTATTTTGTAAGTCAGCTCACTCTATTCTCTCCTATGCTAGGGTTAGGGTTAGGGTTTGAAGATGCTCTTGATTTCTTCCATGTTAGTTCTTATGTGTGAGCTGTTGTGGCTGATATATATGGGGTTGGTACTGCAGCAAAGTCTTGACACGGTGATAGATCCAAGTTTCTGTGGGCTTCTGGTTGAACCTGATCGTAAGTGCATCCTGCACAGGCAAAGACCAGGAGGGTTTGTGGCATTTGAAGGGACTGACATTGGAAGGAGATTCATTGGATGTGCTACTACGGTAAGAGCAAACAATAGTCGTGTTCATTTGTAGATTTATTTGGTGGTACATAGTGCAAACAACATTGATATTCTTGTTGTTTCAGTATCAGATAACTGAAAACTGAAGTACAGAGCATGTGTGGTGTTCATGTGTTAGCTAAATCTTTGATCGGAACTGAATCTAGGCAGCATCTAAAATTGGTGTAACTGAATTTTTTTTGTTACCGCATTTAGACAAACAATGGTATGTATGTATGAATTCTGTAATTGAATTTGACTAGATTTAGTTAGCATGAATGTTCCACTGAATTTTCAGGATGGTGTGAATTGTGGTGTTCTGGAGTGAGTAGATGCCCCTTGGCCAGTAATTCTGCAAAGGTGTTTATGTTGGGAAACGTGGCATGCAATTTCAAAAAAAAATCTTACGATCACCCAAGATCTATGTAGGAGATGCATAGCAACGGGATGGGAGAGTGTGTCCATGTACCCTCATAGACCGAAGGAGGAAGCGTTGGTTAATGCGGTTGATGTAGTCGAACGTCTTCACGATCCAACCGATACATGTACCGAACGTATGGCACCTACGTGTTCAGCACACGTTCGGCTCGATGACGTCCCTTGTACTCTTGATCCAGTAGAGGGTTGAGCGAGAGTTCTGTCAGCACAACGGCGTGGCGACGGTGTTGATGATGTGATCTGTGCAAGGCTTCCCCTAAGCACCACGACGCTATGACCGAAGGAGTAAACTGTGGAGGGGGCACCGCACACGGCAAAGAGAACAATTGATATGACTTTGGGGTGCCCCCTACCCACGTATATAAAGGAGGAGAGGGAGGAGGCTGGCGGCCTGGAGGGGGCGTGCCAAGGGGGAGCCAACTAGGATTCCCAGTCCTAGTTGGTCTCCCTTTCCTATTCCAAGAAGGGGAGAGAGGGAAGGAGAGGGAGCACTACAAGAAATATGTCAACTTGTGACCACCACTATTGGTCACTGAATGGTCATTGTTTTCCATTTGTGACCTTTTTGTGACCAAAAACAGAAGGTCAAAAGCTGATCGTCATAAACTGACATTACTGACCTTCTTTGTGATATGTAATAGGTCGTTGGTTCCACGACCAAATTTTTGGTCACTAGCAACCTCCCCAGGCCACATAGGTATCCAGCGTGGCAAGCTGACGTGGATAGGAATCAGCCCGGTCCAATTCGGTGTTTTACATGGGCCGAGCCCATTAATTCAGCCCATTTATATATTTTTTCCTATGAATTTTTTGTCATCTAAATGGACCAAGCCCAACATTGCAGCCTTTTTATTTTTGGGCCATGGCCTTTTTATGTCAACAATTTCATTTTTTTCTTTTTTTCTAAATTGGGTTCACTAGTCAGGTGGGTCTCCATTGTCAGGTTCTACTACTGGGTCCTAGCCGTCAGGGCAATATTCTTCATTGTTTTATTTCACGCAAATAAATACCTATTATTTAAATTGGCACACAGAAAACACACGAAATACTTCAAATATTATCAACCATCAAAATGCTACATCATATAACACACATACAATGTGATCAGCATCAAGTTTACAATCATATAACAAGCTCCACAAGTGTACAATCACATGAGCCAGGTTCTGCTACATCATACACACATACGAATAGGAGCAGTATAAAGGGCTTCATTAATACAAAACTTGACAGTTGACAGCAATGTTAGAACTATGCTTCCTCCAACTTCTTTGTCCTGATGCTCACAAAGAAACCTGAAAGCCCAGCATCTGCACGTTACAGAACAAAATGTTTATTTACAAAATAGAAGTAAATATAACAGCATATTTAACAATAAATAATAGAATAATGAAGTTAATGAGACATTTTAGAATCAACTTGACACTTGACAGTTGCATTGGACACACCCAAAACTAAAATTATACATAAATGCCTAAATTCCAATGCCCAATGCCTCAGTTTAGTAAACACTAAGCATGGTATAGTAAAGATTTAACACAACCAAAACTGAAATCATTTAATCTATCAAGCAACAATGATGTAGCACAAAAAAAGAGAGATGCACAACGGAGCAGCATCATATATCTCACAATATGGATACTGCCAGCTCACCTAAGAACTTGTGGTAGCCGCCGTACACAACCGCCATAACGCCGGTCACCTTGTTGATCTTGTACTTGAAGTACTCTAACTGCAGGTTGTTCCATTGCAGCTCGGTATTTGCTCAACCAGAAGTGTACATGCATCAGGGCATACATATAATATTCTAGTCAATATTCTCAGCTAACTGTGATGTAATGAAAATAATTACTTCAGGACTTGGGGTAAAAATTGATTTTAGACATCAAAATTAGCAGCGCTCATTTCAACCATGTTCAGATAAACTTGAGGTAAATTAGCAGTAATGATATTAGTAACAAGCTAGGTGTGTAACTGCTGTCAACACCACCACCACCAGAGGAACGCAAGATAAGCATCAACACCACCATGATCTTGATATGAGTCACCCCATATCACTAGAGCATCACAGGAGCACATATATGAAGCAAGTACATGTGGGCAGCTACTAACAGACCCTAGAACCGCATGAATTTATCACCAGAGAGCTCCAGTAGGAGTTGATGCTTTGTTACAACATCTAGCAGCAACTAGTAGAGCCGCACATCCAACCCAAATCATGGAGAAGGCCATGCAGGAGCTACATCAAAGAAGAAGTTACGGGGAGGTTGTAGCCGTAGTAGAGGCTCAGCCACACCATGGCTGTGGTGTGACCATCACCACATCCGAGAGGGTCTGGAAGCCGCTGAAGCACCACCACGGTGACCAGGACAAGCGCCGGGCACAGTGGCGCCATCGCTGCAGAAGAGAGGGAAAAATGACAAGATGAGATAGTGTTCATATCATTAGGAAGAAATAGGCCATTGTATATCTCACATAAGCAGATCTGCTACTATGCACAACACAAGCACCCACTTGCACTTCGTATATTTCTGTATCTAGGACACCCAGCACTCACAACACTTGGGCTAGTCTAATGTATAGACCTGTTTGCAATAGGAGCAAATGGAACTGAAACAAAAGTAGCACATGAACAAACATCGAAAGAAATAGAAGGATGACCTTGTGTGGTGGCTGGGGTGGACGACGGCGTCCTCCTTCTCAGCTCAGGCGTCCTCCTGCACCAAATCGAACAGAAAAATGTTGAAGAATGTCGAATAACTAAACATACATGTATATATATAATATAGAAGCAACAGAAGCATATATATATATATATATATATATATCCTATTTCTTCCACAAAGTGTGTATATAGATAGATCAGATTTTTGAATGCATTGTTGTTGTAAAAAAACAACTATGTTGTTGAGGAATTTGACTAGATTTTAGATATGTTAAGCAGAGGCAAGCGTTTTCCCACAATCAATCAACCTGCTGCGTTTTCCCAAATCATCACCGAAAACAACACCAAACAGACCATGCGATTCTAGCCATGCAAGTCCCCAAGTCCTACAGCCATTCACGCATGATACGAGTGACCCTATGAGCGATAATCCAGCCGGCTGCCACAATAAGCTAGCAAGACATTTACACCATAATATGAAGCAAAAAGAGCAATCCCAATGTACAAAGAAATTGTACTGATTCCATGAAAACAATACTAGGTACGACTGGAGATGCATAAAGAACAACTAGGTACGACTCACCCTAGATGCATGCATGCATCAGCATCCATACTTGCAGTGCATTTAGTAAAGAACAAATTACTGTATTTCCCAAAGTGTATAATAGCTTTGTGAAAAAGAGGATTGTATCAGTAATACACTTTTCACTGGATCAATGTATGCATGCAATTCATCCAAGCCGACCATGATGCTAATTCCTACTCATGTTGCTAGCACATATACATACATACACACTAAGAACGAATTAACAGGCACATAAATGAATATCCCCTGGATAGCATGGAATGAACTACTCACAGGCAATTTGATAGGACTAGTACTAGTGATAACAACCCACGAAATCCTAACAGCCGCAGAAACACGCACACTTCAACCGCCTGAATACTGGTGAATAGCAAAGTCTATCCATACTTGACACACGAGCAAAGCAATGTCAAGTTCATCTCAGATGTGTGGTTCATGACAGCTGTAGCAGTTAACAAGATTACTGAGTTTTAATTTGTGGAAGCAAGGAAACAAGCAATAGAATGCCTATCTCGTTCACCACTAGAGTAACAGCAGTAGCAAATTTAGTCAAGCATGTGAGTAAGTAAAAGATGTAGATCAGCAGGGAATCAAACTAGTTCAAAGAAATCTATAACCAAATGTACAGTAACAATCATCTAGTATTAATCAATGGTTTTGCTTTGATGCAAATTAGATGAATTCAAGGATAATCTATTATGTGACAGTAGAGGAGTGAGTGCTATTGTACAGTTAGAAAAATGCTACACATAGAGTGGTACATATATACATTCAGTAACAGGTGTAGAACAATAAACAGAGCAAGCAGGGAAGGTTGGTTGGTGAGTCAGACTAGCCCTGCAATCCAACGAACATGACGACGCTGGGCTTTCCCTTCTTGGGGTTGAAGACCGGCTTCCCTGGATCCAGCATGTTGCAGAGCTCCCTGAAGGCGGCCTGCAGCAAGTAAAACACAAGGGCATCAGCTTCCTCCCGACCAGTCCCCCCTGGCACGTGTGTCCCTTGATCAAATTAGCACAGGAAATGAATTGAGGGAGGTGGAGCGGGCGGGACCTGCTGTATGATGCGCCGCTTGTTGGTGCCGGCGACGAGGGTCTCGAGGTTGACGATCTTCTCGACGTCGGACTGCAAGAGCGCGCCGGAGATCTCGTTGAGGCACTCCCCGAGCACCTTCTCTTTGATCACCGTGGCGTTGCTCATCTGTGCAAGCGCGCGGGAGATGCTCCCGCCTAGCTACGCGAGCACCATCTTGGCTGGGCCCCCGGGGGGTCGAGCCTCATCGGCGGCGGGTTGGGGTTCCGGCGGCGGTCAGGGGCAGCGCGC
>NC_041389.1:42557740-42574449 GCF_002162155.2 Triticum dicoccoides
GGAGCGGGGGTGGGGAAGGGGACGCAGACGGGAGGAGAATCGGTCGGGGGAGATGGGGAAGATTTTGGTTGGGGGTGGGGACTGGGGAACACGGTGGGGATTGAGGGAGAGGGACGGTATCTGCGGGACGCGATGGACGTCGCTGCGGGACGCATCGAGGAAGGAGGTGGTGGTGGGAAGGGAGGAGGTGGCGGCAACGAGGAGATGAGGGAGGGGGTGGATGTGGCCGTCTCCATGGCCATGGTCGTCCCATGCGGCTAGGTTGGTGGGCGTCGAAGAGGGCAGAGCACAGTCGCCGCCACCGCGCCGGAATTGGTAGGAACGCCACCCTCGAAATCCTAGCAGTGGGAAGGGGTTGGGGATGAGCTATCAGGGACGCGAGAGGCGGATCTGGCCGAAGGGGAGGGAAGAGCGGAGGCAGGGGAGCTCGAATCTGGGCTACGCGCCGGCGAGGCCCGCCGGAACACGACGGAACAAGATGCTTAGGAGGCGGCGGCAAGGGTTTCGGGGGAGGGATTGTTGGTGCGTGAGGGAGCGAGGGCCAGAGAAAGAAAGGAGGCAGGGAAAGAAAGGAGGCAGGGGGTGGATGGAAAACATTCACGAGTAGAGCTAGGGTTTCGACTTAGGTGGGCTTGGGGTTTGTGTGGTGGGACGAGGACTGACGTTGGATCCGCGAGCATCCGATGGTGTTCCATGCACGATCCGCGTGAGACGTCCATGGACCAATCAGAATGCAGTACCACGTTATGACCATTTAAATTGGTCGTAGTTGACTAAATAGCGTGTTAAAATCATATCAGCTATTTTATGACCTGAGAAAATTCAAAAAGAAAATGAAAAACCTTGTCATTGTGTCACCAAATGTGAATAAGTTTTCAGGAAAAGTAACAAACATGAAATAAGATAAATATCTTTAAAAATGTGTCATGAGAAATGATTTTTTTGGCAAAAAAAACATCTTCCATTTTTTGAATGTCCAAAATGAGATTTTTTGTGAAGGACCTACCAAATATTTGTTTCAAAAATTTACCAAATCAATTTTCTAAAATACTAGGACAGATTTAATGCAGAATTGACCAAATTGTTGGGTGTAAAAAGTTTTGATCCACCGGTGGTGAAAAAGACAAATTCCCGGCGATTCAGCTCGAAGTGGGTCAAATTTGAACTACAGCTACCTCGTAGTTTAATCTTTATTTTTTCCAAAAATCATTTCTAGGTACATAAGTATCTATTGAATCATAGAAACACAAAAAGTTTTCCAAGATTCAACCACTAGCAAGGAACGGTCATTCCCGTCGTTTTGACCGCATTTTGGGCATAAAAAATTCAAAAAAATCAAAAAATTGCAAAACCTTCGCATAGTGTCGCTATATGTGGCCAAGTTACCAGCAAAAATTATAAACTAGTACTACAACAATTATTTTTAAAAAGTGTTCTCAAAACTGAGCTATCATGCATGAAGATTCATGGGTTTCAAGTCAAATGATCAATCTTATGGCCACATCCATGGCATAGTTTGTTCAAATGACCACATATCGTGCACAAGGGTGCATCTTGGAATTCCAAACAATGTTGCCTAAGGGAGTTTTCATTTTCTTTGCACGGGAAATTCATTTTCCATTTTTCGAGTGCGTGAAATGAATTTTTTTGTGAAGGACCTACCATATATTTGTTGCAAAATTGAACCAAATCAATTTTCTAAAATACTAGGACATATTTAATGCACAATTGACCAAATGTTTGGGTGTAAAAAGTTTTGATCCACCTCTGGTGAAAAAGACAAATTCCCGCAGATTCAGTTGGAAGCGGGTCAAATTTGAAATGCAGCTACCTCGTAGTTTGCTCTTTATTTTTTCCAAAAATAATTTCTAGGTACATAAGTATATATTTAATCAGAGAAACATCAAAAGTTTTCCCAGATTCAACCACTAGCTAGGAACGGTCAAGCCCGCCGTTTTGACCGCATTTAAACGGACATAAAAAATTCAAAAAAATGAAAAAATTGGAAAACTCCGCATGTGTCATTATATGTGACCAAGTTTCCAAGAAAAATAATAAACTTGTAATATGGAAATTATTTTATAAAAATGTTCTTAGAAATGAGCTATCATGCGTGAAGATTCATGGCTTTCAAGCCAAATGATCAAGCTTATGGCCACATCCATGGCATAGTTTGTTTTAGTGACCTCATATAGTGCACAAGGGTGCATCTTGGAATTCCAAACAATGTTGTCTAAGGTAGTTTTCATTTTCTTTGCACGGAAAATTCATTGTCCATTTTTCGAGTGCTTGAAATGAGTTTTTTTGTGAAGGACCTACCATATATTTGTTGCAAAATTAGACCAAATAAATTTTCTAAAATACTAGGACATATTTAATGCAATATTGACAAAACAGTTGGGTGTAAAAAGTTTTGATCCACCTCTGGTGAAAAAGACAAATTCTCGCCGATTCAATTGGAAGCGGGTCAAATTTGAACTGTAGCTACCTCATAGTTTGCTCTTTATTTTTTCCAAAAATCATTTGTACGTACATAAGTATATATTTAATAAGAGAAACACCAAAAAAATTCCAAGATTCAACCACTAGCTAGGAACGATCATTCTCGTCGTTTTGACCGCATTTTGAAACGGGGGTAAAAAATCAAAAATATCAAAAAATTGGAAAACCTTCGCATTGTGTAATTATATGTGACCAAGTTTCCAGGAAAAATAATAAACTTGTAATACAGAAATTATTTTAAAAAAGTGTTCTAAAAAATGAGCTATCATGCGTGAAGATTCATGGCTTTCAAGCCAAATGATCAATCTTATGGCCACATTCATGGCATAGTTTGTGGAAATGATCTCATATTGTGCACAAGGGTGCATCTTGGAATTCCAAACAATGTTGCTTAAGGGGGTTTTCATTTTTTTTCACGGAAAATACATTTTCCATTTTTCGAGTGCCCGAAATGAGTTTTTTTTTGTGAAGGACCTACCATATATTTGTTGCAGAATTGAACCTAATCAATTTTGTAAAATACTAGGCCATATTTAATGCACAATTTACAAAATGCTTGGGTGTCAAAAGTTTTGATCCACCTCTGGTGAAAAAGAGAAATTCCCGCCGATTCAGCTGAAAGCGGGTCAAATTTGAACTGCATCTGCCTCATAGTTTGGTCTTTATTTTTTCCAAAAACCATTTCTAGGTAAATAAGTATCTATTTAATCAGAAATACATGGTTTGATGGCGAGACATCAAGGTTTGGACGGTGGCTGAGGGCCCCAACTCTAGAGCGCATAAGCTCGCATGCCCGCCACGTGGTCACCGCGTGACCGTGGTGTTGCCTTGCGTTCTGGGCGGCCTAGTCATGTATAGTGGGTTGGGCACTCCCCAGGTAGGTGCTAGGAAGAAAATTACAACATAAGATTCTCATGAGGAGACAGAACTATGCTCAAAGATGAATAAGCAGGCAAGTGTTTGATTAGCGGTACAGGAAATGCACATGGCCAATGGGCGTGAGTTTTGGCTGAGGATGATCATATACTAAGAAGAATGCCTTCACAATTTTTTAGGGAAATTAAGCATATATAAATAACACTTCCTTCACAAAGTGCTGCTCTGAAAAGAATAGGAAAATGAATATTGTTGAGTTATTGTTGAACTAGGCAAGGAAGGTTTTTGACATATTTGATGAAGATATGATCCAAACAATTTACGAGAATTTTTTGGGAATTTTTGGAATAACGGAAATATAGGTTGCTTCACAACCTAGGACACATGGACATGACACGTAGGCAAAACTGATGAGATGGCGCCTAGTCATCACAACCCACCACAATCTACAAGGCTATGACCATCTATATTGGTCATTAACAACTAGAAATAAGGCAGTGGACCAACACAGTTTGCTTTATGACCATTTCGTGTAAGGAAATTACGACCTTTATGACCAAAATGGTCGCAATGGTTTAGGGTTTGGAGCCCCCCAAACAACTTTTGACCAGTTGGTATCAAATGGTCATAGATCTATGACCAATTCTTCCATGGTCACTGACAGAAGGTCACTAGTTGACATATTTCTTGTAGTGGAGAGGGAGAGGGAAAGAGGGGGCCGCGCCTCCTCCCCCTTGTCCAATTCGCACTCCCTTGGGGGGGCACCCTGCGGGCTGCCCTCTCTTACTCCCTTATGGCCCATTAAGGCCCATAACTTCCCCAGGGGGAGGGGGGTTCCGGTAACCCCTCGGTTCCCCGATAAATATCTGAAACATCCCGAAACCATTCTGATGTCCGAATATATTCGTCCAATATATCATTCTTTATGTCTCGACGATTCTGAGACTCCTCGTCATGTCTGTGATCTCATCTGGGACCTGAACAAACTTCGATCATCAAAAACGCATAACTCATAATACAAATCGTCATCGGAAATTAAGTGTGCGGACCCTATGGGTTCGAGAACTATGTAGACATGATCGACATACATCTCCAATCAATAACCTATAGCGGAACCTGGATGCTCATATTGGCTCCTATATATTCTACGAAGATCTTTATCGGTCAAACCGCATAACAACATACGTTGTTCCCCTTGTCATCGGTATGTTACTTGCCCGAGATTCGATCGTCGGTATCTTCATACCTAGTTCAATATCGTTACCGGAAAGTCTCTTTACTCGTTCAATAATGCTTCATCCCGCAAGTAACTCATTAGTCACATTACTTGCAAGGCTTAGAGTGATGAGCATTACCAAGAGGGCCCAGAGATACCTCTCTGATACACGGATGACAAACCCTAATCTCGATCTATGCCAACCCAACAAACACCTTTGGAGCACCTCTAGAGCATATTTATAATCACCCAGTTATGTTGTGGCATTTGATAGAATACAAGGTGTTCCTCCGGTATTCGGGAGTTGCATAATCTCATTGTCATAGGAACATGTATAAGTCATGAAGAAAGCAATAGCAATAAAACTTAACGATCATTATGCTAAGCTAACAGATGGGTCTTGTCCATCACATCATTCTCTAATGATGTGATCCCTTTCATCAAATGAAAACACATGTCTATAGTCAGGAAACATAACCATCTTTGATTAATGAGCTAGTCAAGTAGAGGCATACTAGAGATACTATGTTTGGTCTATGTATTCATACATGTACTAAGTTTCCGGTTAATACGATTCTAGCATGAATAATAAACATTTATCATAATATAAGGAAATATAAATAACATTTTTATTATTGCCTCTGCATGTTTCCTTCAGTTTAACCAAGCCGTGCGATATGTATCCTGAGGAGAACCTTGGTAGAGTCCAGGACAAAGAGGCTTATGGGATAGAGGTTGCAAAACTGAAGAAGGACCTGGATTCTCTTGGCAATCAGTACAGTAGCTTGTGGATGATGTATCAAAGTTGTTTGATTACCAGGATGGGTAGAAATCCCATGACATGGATTACACAAGCCAGGCAATCAATGAACTTAAGGAGAGGAAGCATCAGCTTGAGGAGCACGCAAAGATTGAGGTTCAAATGGAGAAGCTTAAGCTCAAGAAAGAACAGACGTGCATCCTAAAGAGTCAAGTTGATATCATTCAAAACACCAGGAAGGCCATGAAGGAGATACAAGTGGAGATTGACCTCCTTAAAGAAGAGAAGAAGAAGATGGAGCAAGTCATTCCTGAGCTCCTGAAGGCTGGTCATGGGTGCAAGAAAAGCTGGACAAGATCAAAGAAGTTGTCATGAAGGAGTGAAGTTTTTAGCCATGTTTGGTAAGTAAATATGAGGCCTATATGTATAACTAGCCTAGCAATGAAGGAGTTTGATGCAAATATGCATCTCAGTACTAATATTAGCTATGATCTTCCTAAGAACTGTCTATGGTTTCAAATCATTTTGGTTGTGGTCTGGGGTGCTGTAATGGCCCTGATCTGTAATGCTCTAAGATAATGTTCTGTTTAATGGCACTGATGCTAAGTAAAGAACCTTATTATCTAGGCCTGATGAAGTTTCTATCTTTCTTTTTTATCCTAAGTGGTTGCATCCCCTACCTGCATTATGGTCCCGAGAAGTTAGTTGTAACATTACACGGATTGCACAAACTTGGTAACACTGAACAAAGCTAGGTACTTCATATAGGAGGCACCATAGGTAGCATTACATAGATAACACATTACTGTCTCAGAATAACTAAAACTTGCTAACACTAAAGATAAGTGACACTGGGGATAACTGACGAAACTGAATATGAAACTTATAGTTTCGGATTCACTCAGGTGTCTGTCCTACTAAGCATCCTGATTGTCATACCTCTTCCTTTAGTTGGGTGGGATCTGGCTGCACCTCCACCTCCTCTTTGTCTTCATCTTCATCGATGACGATGACAGGAGGAGGACGGCGGCGAGCCTGCACTGCTGGCAATGCGACGATCTGTAGGTCGTCGTCGTCTTCATGCACCTCTGTTGAGTTTGCATGATTGAGGGAGTCTTGGACTAGGGGGTGTCCGGATAGCTGAACTATCATAATCGGCCGGACTCCAAGACTATGAAGATACAAGATTGAAGACTTCGTCCCGTGTCCGGATGGGACTTTCCTTGGCGTGGAAGGCAAGATTGGCAATATGGATATGTGGATCTCCTACCATTGTAACCGACTCTGTGTAACCCTAGCGTTCTCCGGTGTCTATATAAACCGGATGGCTTTAGTCCGTAGGACGAACAACAATCATACCATAGGCTAGCTTCTAGGGTTTAGCCTCCTTGATCTTGTGGTAGATCTACTCTTGTAATACCCACATCATCAATATCAATCAAGCAGGACGTAGGGTTTTACCTCCATCAAGAGGGCCCGAACCTGGGTAAAACATCGTTTCCCTTGTCTCCTGTTACCTTCCGCCTAGACGCACAGTTCGGGACCCCCTACCCGAGATCCGCAGGTTTTGACACCGACATTGGTGCTTTCATTGAGAGTTCCTTTCTGTCGTCACCGATAGGCTCGATGGCTTCTTTGATCATCAACAACGACGCAGTCCAGGGTGAGACCTTCCTCCCCGGACAGATCTTCGTATTCGGCGGCTTTCCACTGCGGGCTAATTCGCTTGGCCATCCGGAGCAGATCGAAAGCTATGCCCCTGGCTGTCAGGTCAGATTTGGAAGTTTGAACTTCACGGCTGACATCCACGGGGATTTGATCTTCGATGGATTCAAGCCATAGCCGAGCACGCCGCACTGTCACGACGGGCACGATTTAGCTCTGCAGCCGGACAGTACCCTGGAGGCCGCACACGAGTCCGCTCCGATCTTCAATTCTGAGCTGGCTATGCAGATCGACGACGGGTGGCTAGACACCGCCTCGGGGGCTACAACCTCTACGGCGATAGAGCCGAACACTGACCTTGTCCCTCATGAAGCTCGTGACTCCGAGGTGCCGGACTCCTCGCCGGACTCCGAACCTCCCGCGCCCCCTCCAATCGAATCCGATTGGTCGCCGATCATGGAGTTCACCGCTGCGGACATCTTTAAACACTCACCTTTCGGTGACATCTTGAGCTCGCTAAAGTATCTCTCGTTATCAGGAGAGCCCTGTCCGGACTGCGGTCAGGACGGTTGGGATGCGGACGACGAAGAAATTCAAAGCCCACCCACCACCCATTTAGTAGCAACTGTCGATGATCTAACCGACATGCTAGACTTCGACTCCGAAGACATCGACGGTATGGACGACGATGCCGGAGACGACCAAGAACCAGCGCCTACTGGGAACTGGAAAGACACCTCATCATATGACATATACATGGTGGATATCCCAAAGGATAGGAATGGCGAAGGAACAGCGGAGGATGACCCCTCCAAGAAACATCCCAAGCGCCAACGTCAGCGGCGCCGCTCTAAATCTCGCCACAGCAAGAATGGAGATTCCGGCACCGGAGATAATAACACCCCAGACAGTTCCGAAGACAACCCCCTCCAGCAAGATTCAGCGCAGGAGGATGGAGATGCCAGCCCTCATGAGAAAGCAGCAGACGAAGAAGTAGAGGATTACATGCCTCCCTCCGAAGACGAGGCAAGCCTCGACGACGACGAATTCGTCGTGCCTGAGGATCCCGTCGAACAAGAGTGTTTTAAACGCAGGCTTATGGCCACGGCAAACAGCCTCAAGAAAAAGCAGCAGGAGCTTAGAGCTGATCAAGATCTGCTAGCCGACAGATGGACTGAAGTCCTTGCGGCCGAAGAGCATGAGCTCGACCGCCCCTCCAAAAGCTACCCTAAACGCAAGCTGCTCCCCCGATTAGAGGAGGAGGCATATGAACCTGCATCACCAGCAGACAATACGGCTGACCGACCACCCCGTGGCCGCGACAGAGAGGCCTCTAGGCCCTCCACCAGAACCGTACCCCGGCATCGCTCGAAAAGCACAAGGCCACAGTGGAATGCTCCGGACTTGCGAGATATATTGGAGGATAAGGCAAGACAATCAAGATCGATCTATGGATCGCGTGGGCGCCCCATGATACGCGACGACAACCGTCGCGCTGCACAAAGTAAGTCCGGCCAGGCCGAACAAAATAGACAAAGCTCTTTTGAACTCCGTCGTGATATCGCCTAGTACAGAGGCGCCGCACACCCACTATGCTTCACAGATGAAGTAATGGATCATCAAATCCCCGAAGGGTTTAAACCCGTGAATATTGAATCTTACGATGGCACAACAGACCCCGCGGTTTGGATCGAAGACTATGTCCTTCACATCCACATGGCCCGCGGTGATGATCTTCACGCCATCAAATATCTCCCACTCAAGCTTAAAGGACCAGCCCGGCATTGGCTTAACAGCTTGCCAGCAGAGTCAATTGGGAGTTGGGAAGACCTGGAAGCCGCATTCCTCGATAACTTCCAAGGCACGTATGTGCGACCACCAGACGTTGACGACCTAAGCCACATAATTCAGCAGCCAGACGAATCGGCCAGACAATTCTAGACACGGTTCTTAACCAAGAAAAACCAAATCGTCGACTGTCCGGATGCGGAGGCCCTCGCGGCCTTCAAACATAACATCCGCGACGAGTGGCTTACCCGACACGTGGGACAGGAAAAGCCGAAATCCATGGCAGCCCTCATATCACTCATGACCCGCTTCTACCCGGGTGAGGACAGCTGGCTAGCACGCAGCAACAACCTCAGCAAAAATTCTGGCAGTCCGGTTATCAAGGACCGCAATGGCAGGTCGCGTCGCAACAAAAACAAACGCCGCATTAACGGCGATAATAGTGAGGATACGACAGTCAATGCCGGATTCAGAGGCTCTAAACCCGGTCAGCGGAAAAAGCCATTCAAAAGAACTATTCCGGGTCCATCCAATTTGGACCGAATACTCGACCGCTCGTGCTAGATACACGGCACCCCCGAAAAGCCAGCCAACCACACCAACAGGGACTGTTGGGTATTCAAGCAGGCAGGCAAGTTAATTGCCGAAAACAACGACAAGGGGCTGCATAGCGATGACGAGGAAGAGACCCGACCGCCGAACAATACAGGACAGAAGGGTTTCCCCCCACACGTGCGGACGGTGAACATGATATACACAACACACATACCCAAAAGGGAGCGGAAGCATGCACTCAGAGATGTATACGCGATGGAGCCAGTTGCCCCGAAGTTCAATCCATGGTCCTCCTGCCCGATCACCTCACCAGAGTCCTGATGGACGGTGGCAGCAGCCTGAACCTGCTCTATCAGGATACAGTGCGCAAAATGGGCATAGACCCCTCAAGGATCAAACCTACCAAGACGACCTTCAAAGGCGTCATACCAGGTGTAGAAGCCAATTGTACAGGCTCAGTTACACGGGAAGTGGTCTTCGGATCCTCGGATAACTTCCGAAGTGAGGAGTTAATCTTCGACATAGTTCCGTTCTGCAGCGGCTATCATGCTCTGCTCGGACGTACCGCGTTTGCAAAGTTCAACGCGGTGCCGCACTACGCATACCTCAAGCTCAAGATGCCAGGCCCTCGAGGAGTCATCACGGTCAACAGAAACACTGAACGCTCTCTCCGAACAGAGGAACATACAGAGGCTCTCGCGGCAGAAGTACAGTGCAGCCTCTTAAGGCAATTCTCCAGTCGGGCCGTTAAGCGACCGGACACGGCTAAACGCGCCCGGAGTAACCTACAACAAGACCACCTGGCACGTTCCGAGCACGCGTAGCAGTGCGGCCCCAACCCCAGCCCCTGCAAAATATCAAGACAAGTCCTTCGCATACACCATGACGCTCTGGAGATACCATGGGCATGGGGGGGGGGGGCACGACCATGATAGGCCCAGAATGCGGCTTAACCACACCAGGGGCTCTCAAGTGTGTCTTTTTTTCTCTTTTCCTTTTTTTTACCCACAGGACTCCGTCCGTCAGAGGCCCTGTCCAGCAGTAGACCTACTAAACTCACGATGCAACAGCCAGGGCAGAAGAAAGGCTACAACGAATATCTAGGTGGTCTCCATTACGAGCATTAAATCTGTTTTATACACCATTCCGCAGCCTACCCCTGGAGGGGGACATGTTTAATAGTCCCATCCCTTGCTTATCGCACCATTTGTATCGTTCTGCATTCACAACAGTATTTCTTGAATAAGCAATGCATCACCTTTTTGCTTATAATTGCATTTCTTTCTTATACATATGCTCATTTATGACATGTTGCATCCGTACACTTTGGTACGGCTAAGTACACCAGGGGCTTATGTTTCCCGCATCATGGTGTGATAAGTCCGAACACTTTCACAAGTGCGGCACCCCGAACTTATAGCATTATATGAATCGGCTCCGAATCATGTCTTGGGTCAATAGTTGGGTTTGCCTGGCTCCCATGTTTTGGTACCTTATGTTCCGTTGTATCGGCTAAGGTAGCACTGGGAGAACCACTGCGATTGCGCCCCAGTTGAGCTGGGCGAGCGCCTCAGTGGAGAAAGCTAAAACTGACCGTCATGATGAAGCGAGAGCCGGTCGCTGTTCGAGAGGTTTTTTGCAAGTCCCTAAAGACTTATGCCGCTTAGAGCGAGGAGCCGGCTTTGTCTGGCCCAGGCGTGGATAGCGCCCCAAATTCGGCCTTCCGAACACTAGGGGCTTCGCCGAAATTTAAAATTATAGAATTCTATGGCTAAGTGAGAGTGTTCAAGCATTATAAGTCCGGTTGCCTTGTTCGTTGTGTTGAGCGCCTCCCTAGATGGACCCAAAAATGGGAACAAGAGTGCTCAAATTTATCCCGAACACCCCAGCACCTGTGGCATGGGGGCAGAAGCCGACGACTTGCCATCTCTCAGATTTGTTAAACAGCCGCACAGAAGGTAATATTTTAAATTAACAAGTGTTGCTTAGTGCATATGAACAAAGTTTTCAGCGCACAGGATAACAAAATGCGAGTCTACTCAAATATTACATCTTTGGAGCACTCACCCGCAATAATGCGGGCACCCTTTAGGACACTCTTATAATACATCTCGGGCGTGCGATGCTCCTTGCCCAGCGGTGGCGCGTCCGTCACAAGCTTCTGAGCATCCATCTTCCGACGGGCACCTTCAATGCAGGCGGAGTGCTTGATGACTTCAACCCATGGACACGCATCCACCGGACACCGCACCAGGCCGAAGTAGCTCCCAGGCATGGCCTCCTTAGGCCACAGCCGTACTATGAGGCCCTTCATGGCCTGTTCGGCCACCTTGTGGAGCTCGACCAGCTGCTTCAGCTGGTCGCTAAGGGGCACCGGATGTCCGGCCTCAGCATACTGAGACCATAAGACCTTCTCCGTCGAGCTCCCCTCCTCGGCCCTACAGAAAGCAGCAGCATCGGACACACTGCGGGGTAGATCTGCAAACGCTCCTGGAAAGCTTCGAATTCGGGTAAGTGATTGGTAATTCACACTCACATGCTTACTTTGCATGAAAAATGCCTTACCCGCCGCTATTTTTTTCAACGCCTCGACTTCCTGGAGGGCCTTGTAGGCTTCGGCCTTCGCGGCTTTGGCACTCTCAAGAGCCGTTGCAAGCTCGGACTCTCGAGTCTTCGAGTCACGCTCCAACCTCTCATGTTTTTCCACGAGAGCCTGGAGCTCTTGCTGTACCTCCGCCACCCGCACCTCCTGCCTCTCTCGCTCGGTGCGCTCCGCGGCCGCATTACGTTCGGCCGCGGACACCGCCTCCTTTAGGGTCGCCACCTCGTTTGTGGCCCCTGCAATACCCACGTTATCCTTGTCATTCTTCTTGCAACCAAATCCTGTTCTGTAAGGTACAATTTTAATAAGGTGTTAGTCACCTTCCTTGTCCTCGAGCTGCTTCTTGGCACGGACGAGCTCGCTCTCGGACCGCTCGAGGCTTTGCTTCAAAGTATTGACCTCCGCAGTCAGTGCGGCAGAGGTCAGCAGCACAACCTGCAACCCCATATTGACATATTTTTTATATGACTCCTGCATATATCTTTTTAGATACCCAGTCCGCCTTTTCTTTCCGAATACCGAACCGAGCATCAGGGGCTACTGTCAATGCGGTACTATTTTACATATATCAAAATTCTTACCTCAAAGCCTGTTAGAAGGCTGCTGCAGGCTTCGGTCAGCCCGCTCTTGGCGACCTGAACCTTCTGAATCACCGCACTCATAACAGTGCGGTGTTCCTCTTCAATGGAGGCGCCATTGAGCGCCTCCAGCAAGCTATCTGGCGCCTCCGGTTGGACGGAGGCAGCCGGCATGACGGTCTTGCCCTTCTTACGAAGGGGCCGCCTGCCGGACTCCGGAGCCACTACGGGTTCCGGGGCCGAGTCTGGTGCAAAGTTCGGGAAGTTGCCCTGCGACACCTCCGGGCCCCCCTCCTCCTGGCGGGTCCCTTCCTGGGATCCCACCTCGGCATCGTCCGCATCACGGGGGGTGGAGGCGGTTGGAAGAGAATCCATATCCGACGCACCCAAGGACCCGCTCGATGAAGCGGGAAGATCATCCTTGGGCGGACTGCAGGGTTGTATGCGGCAGTAGAAAGACACTATGTGGCGAAAAGAAAAAACCATGAAGTTATTCGGGAGTCCGGATACTTCGGCGCTGGCAGAGCAGTACTGGGGAAGATTCCTTCCCTTTTTGGACCCTCCGGCCTCCCTCGTTGGGGAGGCCTTCCTTTTCTTCCCTCCCCCCGCTGGGGGAGAGGCCTTCTTCTTCTCCTCCTCGCCTTTGTGGGAGGAGTCTGCCTCGGAGTCATCGTCCGATGACACCTGAAAATGGGAACTCTTCTGAGTGCCCGTGGCTTTCTTCTTGGCCTTCTTCTCCGGCACCACGTGGGGTGCCGGAGCCAGCAGCCCCGTTAAGCGGGCGTCTGCTGGGTCCTCTGGCAATGGGGCCGGAAAGATAGTCTGTTCAGCCTTCTTCAGCCAGTCCTGTCAAAGGAGAGGGAGTTTAGATCCCGCATAGTGTCAAACTATGGAAAACAAGTGTCCCGTAAAGGGCAAAATCGCTTACCTCGCTAGCCGGACGCTGCGAGCTGAATCCGCGATATTCGGTAGCGGATGCGGGGGCCTCGGCGCCTTTAAACAGCACCCTCCAGGCATCTTCGTATGTAGTGTCGAAGAGCCCGCTTAAAGTCTGGTGCTGCGCCGAATCGAACTCCCACATACTGAAGCCCCGTCGTTGGCACGGGAGAATCCGGCGGATGAGCATGACCTGGACTACATTGACAAGCTTGAGCTTGTTGTTCACTAGATTTTGGATGCAGGCTTGGAGTCCGGTCAGCTCCTCTGAATCACCCCATGTCCGGCCGCTCTCTTTCCAGGAGGTGAGCCGTATGGGGATGCCAGATCTGAATTCGGGGGCCGCTGCCCATTCAGGGTCACGCGGCTCAGTGATGTAGAACCACCCCGATTGCCACCCCTTGATGGTTTCCATGAAAGTGCCCTCAAGCCAAGTAACGTTGGGCATCTTGCCCACCATGGCGCCTCCGCACTCCGCTTGGCAGCGCTTTACAACCTTCGGCTTGATACTGAAGGTCTTGAGCCACAAGCCGAAGTGGGGCTGGATGCAGAGGAAGGCCTCACACACGACGATAAACGCCGAGATATTGAGGATGAAATTCGGGGCCAAATCATGGAAATCCAGGCCATAGTAGAACATGAGCCCCCGGACAAAGGGATGGAGTGGGAAGCCCAGTCCGCGGAGGAAATGGGGAATAAATACTACCCTCTCATGGGGCCTGGGGGTGGGGATGAGCTCTCCCTCGTCTGGGAGCCAGTGCGCGATGTCGCTGGACAGATATCCAGTGCTGCGCAGCTTCTGGATGTGCCCCTCCGTAACGGAGGAGGCCATCCACTTGCCTCCCGCTCCGGACATAGTTGGAGAAGGTTGAGGTGAGATGTGCGGACTTGGGTGCTGGAGCTCGAGTTCACGAAGATGGATAAGCCAAGGAGGAAGAAGGTGCAGGTAAAATGGTTGGATCTTTATCACTTTATATGGGCGGACGAAAACATGCGTCCCCACTGGCCTGATAAAACTCGCTTATCTCCCAAGCGCCGCAATCAATGGCGCGGTTGGGTTACCCACGTCCGTATTGATGGGAATCCCGGAATAAGACGTGCCAAGGAAACCGCTTCGCTAAATGCGCTGAGGTGGTACAATGAAAACAATTCTAGTAAAGGCTTGGTAAGTGGTGTGACATCACACCACAAAATACGTCAGCAGATTGAACTTGTGTAAATATTATTCTCTCTACGGTGGTACGTGGAATTTATTTTGCAGAGCCGGACACTATCCTGGTGTTCACAATCTTCTATAAATTATTCGGAGAAGGAACCCACCTTGCAATGCCGAAGACAACATGCGCGCCGGACTCATCGTCATTGAAGCCTGGTTCAGGGGCTACTGAGGGAGTCCTGGACTAGGGGGTGTCCGGATAGCCGAACTATCATCATCGGCCGGACTCCAAGACTATGAAGATACAAGATTGAAGACTTCGTCCCGTGTCCGAATGGGACTTCCCTTGGCGTGGAAGGCAAGCTTGGCAATACGGATATGTAGATCTCCAACCATTGTAACCGACTCTGTGTAACCCTAGCCTTCTCCGGTGTCTATATAAACCGGATGGCTTTAGTCCGTAGGACGAACAACAATCATACCATAGGCTAGCTTCTAGGGTTTAGCCTCCTTGATCTCGTGGTAGATCTACTCTTGTAATACCCACATCATCAATATCAATCAAGCAGGACGTAGGGTTTTACCTCCATCAAGAGGGCCCGAACCTGGGTAAAACATCGTGTCCCTTGTCTTGTGTTACCATCCGCCTAGACGCACAATTCGGGACCCCCTACCCGAGATCCGCCGGTTTTGACACCGACAATGGTCTTTAGTGACCCTCATGCTAAGTTAAGAACCTTATTATCGAAGCCCGATGAAGTTTCTATCTGTCTTTTTTATCCTAAGTGGTTGCATCCCCTACCTGAAATATGGTTCGGAGAAGTTAGTTGTAACATCACACGGATTGCACAAACTTGGTAACACTAAACATAGCTATATAGTTCACATAGGAGGCACCATAGGTAGCACTACATAGATGGCACATTACTTTCTCAAAATAACTAAAACTTGCTAACACTAAAGATAAGTGACACTCGGGATAACTGAAGAAACTGAATCTGAAACTTACAGTTTCATATTCACTCAGGTGTATGTCCTGCTAAGCGTCCTAATTGTCTTGCCTCTTTCTTCAGTTGGGTAGGATTTGGATGCACCTCCACCTCCTCTTCGTCTTCATCTTCATCGATGACGATGATGTGGGGAGGACGGCGGCGAGCCAGCACTGCTGGCGGTGCGATGATCTATAGGTCGTCATCGTCCTCGTGCACCTCTGCTGCGTTTGCATGATCTGTAGATTGTGTTGGAGCGACATAGCTGTGGTCTGCCCACGGCTGCCTCTGCCCAGCATCACCGAAGTCAGCCTCCTTCATTGCCCATATGAGCATGTCGATGGGCATGATCACCTTACCTGGTTTTCCATAGTGCTGCTCCATGTGTTGCTTCTCCTCACCAGTCGCCTTCTTCCTCACTTCCTCTGCAACATCTACCAGCCCAAGAACACTGGTGTACCTGATGGAATCCTTCATGTAGTCGAGGAAGAGGTGATTCTGAAAATTAAGTTATATTCCAAAAATGATGATCAAAGAGGTGATTCTGAAAAAATAATGGAATGATTAAATAATAGAAAGATCCAACATAACATTAAACCAGCTAGCACATAGGGTACATTTAGTCAAACCATCAAGTGTTGGATCATCAAAATCAACAAGTTGGTGTGACACCATCAAAACATTAATCTACATCCCAAAGGCCACCCCGAATCCCAGTTGTCGAGTAGATCTAGCCCTTTGAATTTCACTGGACGGGCCTTGACCGGTGGACTCTTCAACCTGGTTGCGATAGGTCAGCCCATAGCTACATCCCCGAACACGGTCTGGACCACCCAACACTAGAGTCCCTCTGGTTCCATTGCACCCGCACCATCCCCAACTCTAAGTGACGGCAACACTACCTTTCGTGGAGGGGGGCACACCACGGAGCCTCGAGACGGGCGTCTACGCATGCCAGAAAGCTTTCACACATGCATCGGATCCCGTGCATTGTTTCGGTGGCATAGCTACACCTTGAAGGCCACCCCGAATCCCATTCCCCAATAGATATAGCCCTTTGACTTTCGCAGGATGGCCTTTGACCAG
>NC_041389.1:42575072-42575649 GCF_002162155.2 Triticum dicoccoides
CACGGAGCCCCAAGACGGGCGTCTACGCATGCCATAATAGTTTCACACATGCATCGGGACCCGTGTGATGTTTTGATGGCATAGCTACACCCCGAATGCCACCCCGGATCCAAGTTGACCAGTAGATCTAGCGTTTTGACTTTCACCGGATGCGCTTTAACCGGCGGAATCTTCCACCTAGTTGCGATAGGTCAGCCCATAGCAACATCCCCGAACACGGACTAGACCCAACCCAACATTAGATTCCCTCCGGTTCCACCGCACCCGCACCATCCCCCCTCTAAGTGATGCAACCACTGCCTTCCATAGAGGGGGCCCACACCATGGAGCCCCAAGACGGGTCCACACCATGAACACCCAAGACGAGCATCTACGCATCCTAGAACACTTCCACACATGCATCGGGACCCATGCGATGTTTCGATGGCATAGCTACACCACGAAGGCCACCCCGAATCCCAGTTGACCAGTAGATCTAGCCACTTGACTTTCGCCAGACGGGCTTTGACCGGTGGACTCTTCCACCTGGTTGCGATAGGTCTGCCAATAGCAACGTCCCCGAACACGGTATGGACCC
>NC_041389.1:42575741-42577149 GCF_002162155.2 Triticum dicoccoides
AAGTTGACCAGTAGATCTAGCCCTTTGACTTTCGCTGGATGGGCTTTAACCGGCGGAATCTTCCACCTAGTTGCGATAGGTCAGCCCATAGCAACATCCCCGAACACGGACTAGACCCAACCCAACATTAGATTCCCTCCGGTTCCACCGCACCCGCACCATCCCCCCTCTAAGTGATGCAACCACTGCCTTCCGTAGAGGGGGCCCACACCACGGAGCCCCAAGACGGGCGTCTATGCATGCCAGAACACTTTCACACATGCATCGAGACCCGTGCGATGTTTCAATGGCATAGCTACACCTCGAAGGCCACCCCGAATCCGAGTAGTCCAATAGATCTAGCCCTTTAACTTTCGCCAGACGGGCTTTGACAGCTGGAATCCACCTCCTAGTTGCAATAGGTCAGCCCATAGAAACATTGCAGAACACGGTCCGGACCCAACCCAACAATAGATTCCCTCCGGTTCCACTACACCCGCACCATCCCCACCCCTCTAAGTGACGGCGGCACTACCTTCCGTGGAGGGGGCCACGCCACGGACACCCAAGACGGGCGTCTACGCATGCCAGAACACTTTCACACATGCATCGGGAGACATGCGATGTTTTGGTGGCATAGCTACACCATGAAGGCCACGCCGAATCCCAGTTGACCAGTAGATATAGCCACTTGACTTTCGCCGGACGGGCTTTGACCGGTGGACTCTTCCACCTAGTTGCGATAGGTCTGCCAATAGCAACGTCCCCGAACACGGTCTGGACCCAACCCAACAAAAGATTTCATTCGGTTACACTGCATCCGCACCATCCCCCCTCTAAGTGACGGTGGCACTGCCTTCCATGGAGGGGGGCACACCACGGAACCCCAAGACGGGCGTATATGAATGCTACAACACTTTCACACAAGCATCGGGACCCGTGTGATGTTTCAGTTGCATTGTTACACCCTGAAGGCCACCCGAATTCCAGTTGACCAGTAGATCTAGCCCTTTGACTTTCATCGAACGGGCTTTGACCGGTGGACTCTTCCACCTGGTTGCGCTAGGACAGCCCATAACAACATGCCCGAACACGGACTGGACCCAACCCAACACTAGATTCCTTCGGGTTCCACCGCACCCGCACCATCTCCCCCTCTAAGTGATGACATCACTGCCTTCTATAGAGGGGGGCCACACCATGGAGCCCCAAGACGGGCATCTACACATGCGAGAACACTTTCACATATGCATCAGGACCCGTGTGATGTTTTGGTGGCATAGCTACACCTAGAAGGCCACCCCGAATCCCAGTTGACTAGTAGATCTAGCGCTTTGACTTTCCCGGACGGGCTTTGACCGGTGGACTCCACCTGGTTGCGATAGGTCAGTCGATAGCAACATCCCCGAACACGGTCTGGACCCAACGC
>NC_041389.1:42577411-42578355 GCF_002162155.2 Triticum dicoccoides
ATCTAGCCGTTTGAGTTTCACCGAACGGGCTTTGGCCGGTGGACTCTTCCACCTGGTTGTGATAGGTCAGCCCATAGCAACATCCCCAAACACGGTATGGACCCAAACCAACAATAGATTCCCTCTGCTTCAACAGCACCCGCACCATCCCCCCTCTAAGTGTTGGCGACACTACCTTCCACGAAGGGGCGTCTACGCATGCGAGAACACTTACACACATGTATCAGGACCCGTGCGATGTTTTGGTGGCATAGCTACACCTCGAAGGCCACCCGGAAGGCCACCCTAGCCACTTGACTTTCGCTGGACGGGCTTTAACTGGTGAACTCTTCCACCTGGTTGCGACAGGTCTGCCAATAGCAATGTCCCCGAAAACGGTATGGACCCAACCAAACAATAGATTTCGTCCGGTTCCACCGCACCCGTACCATCCCCCCTCTAAGTGATGGTGGCACTGCCTTCCGTGGAGGGGGGCACACAACGGAACCCCAAGACGGGCGTATACGCATGCTAGAACACTTCCACACATGCATCGAGACCTGTGCGATGTTTCAGTTGCATTGTTACACCCTAAAGGCCACCTCGAATTCCAGTTGGCTAGTAGATCTCGCCCTTTGACTTTCATCGAACGGGCTTTGACCGGCGGACACTTCAACCTAGTTGCAATAGGTCAGCCCATAGCAACATGCCCGAACACGGTCTGGACCCAACCCAACACTAGATTTCCTCGGGTTCCACCGCACCCGCACCATCCCCCCCTCTCTAAGTGACGACAGCACTGCCTTCTGTGGAGGGGGCACACCACGGATCCCTAAGACGTGCGTCTACGCATGCGGGAACACTTTGACATATGCATCGGGACATGTGCGATGTTTTGTTGGCATGGCTACACCTAGAAGGCCACCCTGAATCCCAGTTGTCTAGTAGATCTAGCCCTTTGACTT
>NC_041389.1:42578996-42587512 GCF_002162155.2 Triticum dicoccoides
CCCCAAGACAGACGTCTATGCATGCCAGAACACTTCCACACATTCATTGGGACCCGTATGGTGTTTCAGTGGCATAGCTATAACCAGAAGGCCACCTTGAATCTCAGGTGACCAGTAGATCTAGACCTTTGACTTTCACTGGACGGGCTTTGACCGGTGGACTCTTCCACCTGGTTGTGCTTGGTCAGCCCATAGCAACATGCCCGAACACGATCTGGACCCAACCCAACACTAGATTCCTTCCGGTTCGACCGCACCCGCACCATCCCCCGCTCTAAGTGACGGTGGCACTTCCGTGGAGGGGGGCCTTGATGACCCACAAGTGTAGGGGATCTATCATAGTCCTTTCGATAAGTAAGAGTGTCGAACCCAACGAGGAGCAGAAGGAAATTATAAGCGGTTTTCAGTAAGATTTTGTCTACAAGTACTAAAATTGTAGGTGATAGATAGTTTTGTGATAAGATAAATAGTAACGAGTAACAAGTAAACAAAGTAAATAAATTAGAGCAAGGTGGCCCAATCCTTTATGTATCAAAGGATAAGACTGGACAATTTCTTATAATGAGAAAGGAGCTCCCGAGGACACATGGGATTTATCGTCAAGCTAGTTTTCATCACGCTCATATGATTCACATTTGGTACATTGATAATTTGATATGTGGGTGGACCGGGGCTTGGGTACTTCCCTTACTTGGACAAGCATCCCACTTATGATTAACCCCTATTGCAAGCTTCCTCAACTACAAAAGAAATATTAAGGTAAACCTAACCACAACATTAAACATATGGATCCAAATCATCCCCTAACGAAGCAACGCATAAACTAGGGTTTAAGCTTCTGTCACTCTAGCAACCCATCATCTACTTATTACTTCCCTATGCCTTCCTCTAGGACCAAATAATGGTGAAGTGTCATGTAGTCGACGTTCACATAACACCACTAGAGGAAAAGACAACATACATCTCATCAAAATATCGAATGAATACCAAATTCACATGACTACTAATAGCAAGACTTCACCCATCTTCTATCACTCACAAAGGATATTCATGTTCATAATCAGAGGAGTAATAATATGCATAAAGGATCTGAACATATGATCTTCCACCAAGTAAACCAATTAGCATCAACTACAAGGAGTAATCAACACTACTAGCAACGCACAGGTACCAATTTGTGGTTTTGATATAAGATTGGATACAAGAGATGAACTAGGGTTTTGAGAGTGTTCGCACACGAACACGTCACCGTGTACCCTCGACGCCGGGAGTTATGCACCGCAGCTCACGTCGAAGGAGACCCGCCGGAAGCGCGGTACGCAAGACAATCCGGCGGGCGCTTTTGTAGACCCGAAACCCCACACTCCCGGGAGGGACCCCGTCAGGGCGCGTGGCGGCTATGGGCTTCCCTAGGTCAGCCTGACCGCCCCTAGGTCCTCGAGGTTCGCCGCCCTGCAGTGAAGAAGAATGAACGAAGAACGAGGAAGAAGAAGAACAAGGGAGAGAGATAAAGGTAAAGGTAAAAGATGATAAATTGATTGTTCAATTGTGTGTTGTTATTCAATCGACCATCACCTCTTACATATATATAAGGCGGCTGGACTTTCTGTACAAGAAAAGGACTCAAATCCCGTCCAAAACATCAAAAGATAACCTAACTCATACTACTAGGGCCGGAACTTCCGGTCAGCCCGGAACTTCCGGGCTAAAATTACATCAAGTTGCCCTCTTGCACAGCTCCTGCAGGTTGCATATGGCTTCAGATCGCGATAGTCCCAAAAGCAAAGTTGTAGATCTTGCAATGTAGAAAAATTCCTTAGTTGACCACTTTTTAATCTGAGGTCATCTTGATGTCGAAACTGGCCCCCCAAATCTGCAAATACTGTTAAAATTCCAGTTTTCGGGGTGCACCGCGTGCAAACTTTCGGTTTAGCCCGGAACCTCCCCGGAAGTTTTGCCCGGAACTTCCGGGGCAGATTTATGCAGAACACTGTTTTGGCTCTAACTTTTGCATACGGACTCCGATTTAGACATTTCTTATATCAAAATCGATCATTTTGACAAGACGAAGACAATATGTGTAGAAACGTTTCTCATATGAGGCCATCTTGGGGGCGTATTCAGCCGAATAGTGTTCTGAATACAAAATCTCAGTGCTTCAAACACAACTTCGACCTTAGAGATGGGATCGGATGGCTATGGCCCAAATATCAAAGTTTCTCCTTTTGATGATACGGAACTTTCTCACTTTGAGCACTTTTCCATTTGAGGCCATCTTAATTAAGTTCTTGACCGTGCCAAAATCTGGTGTCAACACATGCCCCCCTGTTTTTCGGCAAACTTGTGTGCCGAAAAACAACTTGCATGATGCTTTTACTAAGGGCGATGTCAACACTCCATCGGCCATTTATATGTTCTTAGGGTGATATTTATATATCGTCCATTGCTTGTGTGAATATTTTGATGCAAGCTTGGGTGAAACTTTCCCAACTTGAATAACAATCCGGTGATAAGGTTCCATATATCAAAACCATCTTCCGAACCATATTGTTCACCCTTTCACTAGGACTTTGCAGATAATCAAGAATGAAGTTCCTCCAATCCTTACTTCGCCTGCATAAAAGTTTCACTAGTGGCCGAAGCGGTGGGCTTCGGTTCGGCCTTACCTATGTTGACAAAACCTAGCATCGGCTGTTGATAGAAATACAATACACCATGGTTAATATAGTAGCCGGATGCTTGTTGTGCCAACTCTTTCAAATTGTCATGTCTAGATATATGAACAATTTTAAAGCAACCCAAGGTAAATCTTGCATCTAGTCATACCAAAAGATAAACTATAAGTGATTCGTCAAAACATTGATAACCCTTGGATATTTGTTGCAGTACTCATAACGAATCACCAAAATCCTCAATATGTTTAGCACATATGGCAAAAGTTCCAAACCGAATAACATTGCATTTCGGCTTTGATTATTGTGCAATAAATATTTTAAGAGGCATGAGGCTTCACAGAACAGTACTATATGGAGATGTATAAACAACAGCAACACCATGGCCATTGTTATGAATTCAACTATCAAAACCTAATCTCCATAGTAATTGTCTCGCTCTCCATTCAAACTAAGGACGATGTTAGAATACTACACCGGCCATGCATTGACATACTCTTAGGACGATAGGTAAATTATCGGCCATTACCATGTAAACTTCGTTCTAAGCACATATAGCCGAAACAAACAAACGTAATATCAAATCAAGTATTTCAGCCCTTTGGATCAGCAACAAACTTGTAGCTAACCAAATGTATATTGACTTGGTAATAGCCTTTAATGATGTAAGAAATTATATTGCATCCATGGATTAAAATAAGCCCATTAAGGGTTACCAATCATACCTTATGATGAATTCCATGGCATAAACGTTAATGTCATAGTCGAAGAATATGGATAATGTGTAGACCGAAGATGCTGAAACCTTCGGCTTGGTCCTTCATAGTTTTCACTCTTTTCATTCTTCACATTTGCCGCACTTATTGTAATGCAAGCTTGCACATAATTCTTATTTTGAGCACTTCCTTTGGGAACCCATGCCATGTTCCTATCTTCAAGTTCTTGTGCACTAAGTTTTTGTAATTTCTTCTTCTGCCCATATGATAAGCCGACTGGGCATCTTGGCTGTGATTCTGTTTTAAGCAGTGGCAATTCTTGTTTTACCTTGTGCACTCTCAACTTCTTTTCTTCAGATTTGGCACTCTGATTTTTATCAATTGATTGCTTCACTTCTTTGCCTTTTGTAGCCAATGTCAACACTTTAATTGACTCTTTGTTATTTGAGATCAAGTCTGAAGTAGCACACTTACGACCATCTCTTTTCACGCGGTAAACTTGCTTTACCACCTCTTTCTTCTTCCTTGAGCTCTGGACCGATTCCTTATGATTGAAACGGTCTTTGAGGCATGATTGTTCAAATGTTGATCTTCTTGGAGCTGCATAGTATTGGTTAGATGGTCTAGAATAAGATGGAGAATGTGCCCTTGTATCATACCTTTCCCATGATGAATATGTATCTATATGAGCATAGGGAGGCATCCACGGCATTGGCATTGGCGGCCCAAAATAAGGATATGAATACGTTGCATTAAAATTATCACTTTGCCAATACCAATCCTCATATTTGCGCCTTGGGGGTGATCTTTGTTTCTTTGCATGATTTGGCCGATAAGCATTCTTCTCTTCACTCTTCTTCTGATATTTATCCAATAGTTCAGCGAAGGTGATTTTTGATCTCTTACACTTGTGCTTATTTCGGCCTTTGTTTTCCTTTGGTTTGCTTTCATCGATCACTAGATTTTCTTGCTGCCCCCAGTCCTTGGCGTCTCCATTATAGCTTCGATGGAATTGTCACCCTCAATATTATGTACATTATGCTCTTCAACAACTTCTTTACTTTAAAGCTTGATCCCATCACCTGCAGTTTTTACCTTCTCTTTAAATGGATCGGCTTGAAGTAGCCAATGCAAAAACTTTTTGCCATCGGGACCAATCAGAATAGACTGGTCATCTCTGGGTGTTTCAACAAACTTCAATCGTCCCTTTTCAATGGCCGATTTAACTATTTGATTAAACATGTTGCAATCCTCAAAATTATGCTTGGACAAATCATGCAACTTACTATACATTCGTCCTTGGATTGATGGCTTAACATGGTGATCAAGAATTGTCATGTAATTATTTTTCAGCAACAAATCAAATATTTGATCACACATGCTTGAATTGAAGGTATACTTGTTGTTTTCTAGCCGATCTTGATGTTTGAACGGCTGTGAAGATAAGCAAACGAATGGTTCAGATTTAGAATCTTCCCATTCGGCTATACATTGTGTTTTCCACTCTATCTCCCATGTCTTTGGATAAGATATTATATTAGCATCGGATTTCTGAAAAGAAATTAACCTTGGCTTTAAACTTCCGATAAGAAAATATTTAGAACACACACGTCTCATTTGAGACAAAGTGCAAGCCAAGTAAGAAATAAGCAAAGCTACCCAACTAGATATGAACTTTAGATAAAGCAAAGGGGAAAGCTTTGGCCACTACAATAAGTCATTATCAGTCTTTATAAATGGTGCAATGGGTTGACTGATATAGTCTATAACAATTTTGTTGCTAACAAGTAAATTACCCTTCTTCATTGGTCTTTCAAAATTACTTATGAGAATTTTTCTTATAGAAGCATCGACAATAAAGTTGCGACCAAATCGGAAGATAGGCAAGTCACTTGCTAGACATACCTCTTCAATTACGTTGGGAGAGCATGATGGTTGTATCACTTGAATAATACTTTGTTCCACTTTTGAATGACTCTCCAATGCCTTGGCATCCTCTTTTTCTTTGATAGATTCGGTACACATACTATATGATTCGGCTTTTTTAATAACCGAATTAACTTTGTTATCCGAATCACCACTCTTTCTTTCTTTGATTCGCAAGGTTGCTTGTTCTTGTCTAAATTCAGCAAACATTGCAGCTAGTCTATCTTTAAGCTTTTTTCGACCAATTTCAGCTCAATCTTCATCGGATTGCCCCCCAATACTTTGAGACGCTTTCAGTAATGGTGTGTTGCCGAAATTCTGTAATTGTGCAGGGGTAACATGATATGCTACGTTACTAGGTTAAGACACAGGCGCTCTGGTAGAATTCTCACTTATTCGGCCATGAGCATGAAGGTGCGGAGCCGAATCACGAATATCTACAATTGCGTATGGTGCCGAAAAATTCGTAGCATGAGGTGTAGCATATGATGTTTGAGGGTAATTGGCCGAATAACTAGTAGTGGCATGGCCAATTCCGCTATCCACCGGCATGTTTGGATTAACATACTGCAAGCTATTTGCCGATGAATAAAAAGTTGAAACACTTTGTTGCATACTATTGGAAGTTCCTACATGGGGTGTCTCAACATGATTAACCGAACTCATCATGTTGTTCATCGGCATATAGATTTGTGGGGTTGCCGATGCATGGGAGTTGGGATACATATGTTGCATGTTGCTAAAATTATATGAAGTTGAAGCATGAAGATTATTCTGAATCGGCTGTTGCACATAATTAGATGCATGATTGATAAAACTAGGGCTAGCCGATACAATATGCTCATTAGACGATCTAGCAACAACATATGTATTATTTGCATCTACATAAGTGAATTGGGTATTCATGTTACCTTTGTAGATTGCAAACCCTAGATGACGATCTCTTCGTAGCAAGAACGGGCTGGAGACCGTTCAAAGCTTCGTCCCCAGCGGAGTCGCCAAAAAGTGTGTTCGCACACGAACACGTCACCATGTACCCTCGACGTCGAGGGTGATGAACCGCAGCTCACGTCGAAGGAGACCCGCCGGAAGCGCGGTACGCAGGACAATCCGGCGGGCGCTTTTGTAGACCCGAAACCCCACACGCCTGGGAGGGACCCCGTCAGGGCGCGCGGCGGCTATGGGTTGCCCTAGGTCGACCTGATCGCCCCTAGGGCCTCGTGGATCGCCGCCCTGCTACTAGAAGAACGAACGAAGAACGAGGAAGAAGAAGAACAAGGGAGAGAGATAAAGGTAAAGGTAAAAGATGATAGATTGATTGTTCGATTGTGTGTTGTTATTCAATCGGCCATCGCCTCTTACATATATATGAGGCGGCTGGACTTTCCGTACAAGAAAAGGACTCAAATCCCGTCCAAAACATCAAAAGATAACCTAACTCGGACTACGAGGGCCGGAACTTCCGGTCAGCCCGGAACTTCCGGGCTAAAATTACGTCAAGTTGCCCACTTGCACAGCTCCTGCAGGTTGCATATGGCTTCGGATCGCGATGGTCCCAAAAGCAAAGTTGTAGATCTTGCAATGTAGAAAAATTCCATAGTTCACCACTTTTTCATCCGAGGTCATGTTGATGTCGAAACTGGCCTCGCAAATCTGCAAATACTGTTAAAATTCCAGTTTTCGGGGTGCACCGCGTGCAAACTTTCGGTTTAGCCCGGAACCTCCCCGGAAGTTTTTCCCGGAACTTCCAGGGCAGATTTATGCAGAACACTATTTTGGCTCTAACTTTTGCATACGAACTCCGATTTAGACGTTTCTTATATGAAAATCGATCGTTTTGACGAGACGAAGACAATATGTGTAGAAACGTTTCTCATATGAGGCCATCTTGGGGGCGTAATCAGCCGAATAGTGTTCTGAATACAAACTCTCAGTGCTTCAAACACAACTTCGGCCTTAGAGATGCGATCGGATGGCTATGGCCCAAATATCAAAGTTTCTCCTTTTGATGATACGGAATTTCTCACTTTGAGCACTTTTCCATTTGAGGCCATCTTAATTAAGTTCTTGACCGTGCCAAAATCTGGTGTCAATAGAGAGGAGATGGTGCTGGTGAATATGTTGATGGAGATTGACCCCCTCCAGATGAGAGGATCGTTGGTGATGACGTTGGTGATGATTTCTCCCTCCCTGAGGGAAGTGTCCCCAGCAGAACTGCTCCGCCAGAGACCTAGATTGGTTCTGCCAAGGTTCCGCCTCGTGGCGACGGAGTTTCGTCCTGTAAGCTTGCCCACGATTTTTTTCCAGGGTAAATGCCCTCATATAGCAGAAGATGGACACCGGGGGGCCCAGGAGACAGGGGGTGTGCCCAGTAGGGGGGGCGGGCGCCCCCCGCCCTCCTGGACAGGGTGTGGGCCCCCTGGTGTACTTGTTTCGCTCAATAATTCTTAATAAATCCAAAAAATATGTTTCGTGGAGTTTCAGGACTTTTGGAGTAGTGCATAATAGGTTTCCAATGGTTTGCTCCTTTTCCAGCCAGAATTCCAGCTGCCGGCATCCCCCCTCTTCATGGTAAACCTTGTAAAATAAGAGAGAATAGCCATAAGTATTGAGATATAATGTGTAATAACAACCCATAATGCAATAAATATTGATATAAAAGCATGATACAAAAAGGACGTATCAGGCCACACCATGGAGCCCCAAGACGGGCATCTACGCATGCCATAACACATCCACATATGCATCAGGACCCGTGCGATGTTTCGGTGGAATAGCTACACCCAGAAGGCCACCCCGAGTCCTAGTTGACCGATAGATCTAGCCATTTGACTTTCGCTGAACGGGATTTGAACGGTGGACTCCTCCACCTGGTTGCGATAGGTCAACCCATATCAACATCCCCGAACACGGTCTGGACCCAACCCAACACTAGATTCCCTCTAGTTCCATCGCACCCGCACCATCCCCCCCTCTAATTGACGGTGGCACTACCTTCGATGGAGGGGGGCACACCACGGAGCCGCAAGACAGGCGTCTAGGCATGCCGGAACACTTTCACATATGCATCGGGACCCGTGCAATATTTTGGTGGCATAGCTACACCGTGAAGGCCACCCCGAATCCCAGTTGACAAGTAGATCTAGCCCTTTGAGTTTGCAGGACGGGCTTTGACCGGTGGACTCTTCCACCTGGTTGTGAT
>NC_041389.1:42588540-42598397 GCF_002162155.2 Triticum dicoccoides
GACTGGTGGACTCTTCCACCTGGTTACGATAGGTTAGCCCATAGCAACATGCCCGAACACAGTATAGACCCAACCCAACAATAGATTCCGTTCGGTTCCACCACACCCGCACCATCCGCCCCTCTAAGTGACGGCGACACTTCCTTCCGTGGAGGGGGGCCACACCACGGAGCCCCAAGACGGGCATCTACGCATGCGAGAACACTTTCACATATGCATTAGGACCCGTGCGATGTTTCGATGGCATACCTACACCTAGAAGGCCACCCCGAATCCCAGTTGACCAATAGATCTAGCCCTTTGACTTTCGCCGGACGGGCTTTGGCCGGTGGAATCTTCCACCTGGTTGCCATAGGTCAGCCCATAGCAACATCCCCGAACACGGTCTAGACTCAACCAAACACTAGATTCCTCCGGTTCCACCGCGTCCGCACCATCCCCCCTCTAAGTGAGGCAAGCACTGCCTTCCGTAGAGGGGGGCCACACCACGAAGCCCCAAGACAAGCGTCTATGCATGCGAGAACACTTTCACACATGCATCGGGACCCGTGCGATATTTTGCTGGCATATCTACACCCTTAAGGCCACCCTGAATCCCAGTTGACCAGTACACCTAGACCTTTGACTTCACCAGACGGGCTTTGGTCGGTGGACTCTTCCACCTGGTTGGGATAGGTCAGCCCATAGCAATATCACCAAACTCGGTCTAGACCCAACCCAACACGAGATTCCCCCCGGTTCCACCACACCAGCACCATCCCCCCTCTAGGTGACGGTGGCATTGCCTTCCATGGAGGGGGGCCAAACCACGGAGCCCCAAGACGAGCATTTACGCATGCCAGAACAAATTCACACATGCATCGGGACCCGTGCGAAGTTTCAGTTGCATAGCTACACCCCGAAGGCCACCCCAAATCCCATTTGACCAGTAGATCTAGCCCTTTTACTTTTGCCGGACTGGCTTCGACATGTGGACTCTGCCACCTAGTTGCGATAGGTCAGCCCATAGCCACATCCCCGAACATGGTCTAGACCCAACCCAACATTATATTCCCTTCGGTTCCACCGCACCCGCACCATCCCCCCTCTAAGTGATGGTTGCACCGCCTTCCATGGAGGGGAGCACACCACGGAGCCCCAAAGACGGGCGTCTACGCATACTAGGAAACTTTCACACATGCATCGGGACCCGCGCGATGTTCAAGTGGCATTGTTACACCCCGTAGGACACCTCGAATCCCAGTTGACCAGTAGATCTAGCCCTTTAACTTCGCAGGACGGCCTTTGACCGGTGGACTCTTCCACCTGGTTACGATAGGTTAGCCCATAGCAACATGCCCGAACACGGTATAGACCCAAGTCAACACTAGATTACGTTCGGTTCCACCACACCCGCACCATCCGCCCCTCTAAGTGACGGCGGCACTTCCTTCCGTGGAAGGGGGCCACACCACGGAGCCCTAAGACGGGCATCTACGCATGCGAGAACACTTTCACATATGCATCAGGACCCATGCGATGTTTCGATGGCATAGCTACACCCAGAAGGCCACTCCCACTACTAGAAATACCACTACTAATGGCGCACCTAATATGGCCATTAATGGCGCATCACTGGTGCGCCACTGACAGCACGCCATTAGTAATTTTTACTAATGGTGCACCAGCTGGTGCGCCATTAGTATCTGGTATACTAATGGCGCACCACCTGGTGCGCCATTAGTATATGCGAGGGTGCGCCATTAGTATGCCTCCCAGTTGGCATGTACACCCGGGTGCTTTGGCATACTAATCGCGCACCACCTCTGGATGCGCCATTAGTAACCGCAGCATACTAATGGCGCATTAGCCGGTGATGCGCCATTAGTATGCACTGTCATACTAATGGCGCACTGTTGTGTGATGCGCCATTAGTATGAATATTAGGTTTTTTTTATTTTTTTATTTTCTGTTTTTTGCACAGGTTACAAAATGTATAATTTGACAAAATATAGACAGCACACATCAACAATAGATTCATCAAATACAATAGAAGATTATCTTTGAATACAATTCATCATATTAGTCTCCGAATACAATTCATCATCTTAGTCTCCGAATTAAAAAGACCGAACAAAGATAGAACATTATATTACAAGTCTCGAGACCGCGAGTAGCGAGTTTGTCTTCGCATTACAAGTCGATATCGATCATCTAAACTACCATCACATAGAAGAGAGTTGCGGTCATCACGATGAGCATCATCACGATGAAACTCGTCTTCATCCGGTTCCTCCAACGCTCCCTCCCCTCTCCCGCTAGATAGCGGGCGTATCTAGATTCGGCCTCGGCCCTAGTGGTGTACCCTTTGTAACTGTTACCGCTGAATCGGTGAACCTGTCTCCGACACTCCTCCCAGTCATCGTAGACTCCGGGAACCTTACCCTTGTACACGACATACGTCGGCATCACTATGCACTAGCCAAACGAAACGTTAGTACCAATTCACAGACAATACATAAGCAATATATAATTATGCAACAGAACGATCGGAAGAGAAAAGCAAGACATTAATAGCATCGATTACATCTAAGTTGAACGACTCTCAAAACCAAAGAGACATACTACGAGTTCATTAAAGTTTAAGTACAACATGAGCCAATCGATGTTTCAGAACTAGACAACTCGACTCAAGGGACCGGAGCGTGGATGAAGCCGCCGTCTATCGTGGGAGTCATGAAAGAATGGGCGTTGTCATCCTGCATTTGTAGCACTGTGTCGATGTCACTGTTGGACGGTTGATTTCTGAGGTAGAACTGCCCCGAGGTACAAAGGACATCTTGATGGATGATTTCCGCAAACTCCGACTGGATGCGAAAGAATTCTTGTCGGAGGTCCGCGTCCTGGATTGCCGACACGCTCGCGGCCCAATCTTGGAGTTTACTCGGTAGCAGAAGTTGATGATGGACCCGTACGATCGCCCGCATGTGATGGATGGCGTAGTAGGCACCCTTCTGACCGCCAGGCGGCTGCTTGACGCAGCAGAACGTCGTATTGTGGGAGAACACGTGCTTGCCATACTTACGAATAGGCCTGGTGAAGGTGCCTCCAGATTGGGCGTTGCCGGGGAGAACATCATCAAGAACCTTCTTGACATTTGTGTAGTCTACGTTCGACTGACGGTCCGGGTCGAAATATGTGGCCATGGAATATTTGGGGCTTAGGAGGATGAGCGTGCAACGTGTGTCACTGCAGAAAACACGGAATGTTAAAAGAAAAACGATCGAAAAGTAAGAATTCATATGTTACGGGCCGGTTGAGGGGAGGACTTACTCGGGAAAGTAAGGCACGAGGAAGTTATCCTTATCTTGGTTTGCCAGAATGACGCCTTCGAGGTAAGAACTCGCGACTTGCCGGTCCCCAGCGCTGCCCAAGATCTTGGCACGCATGTAGAAGGGGTCGACTATCACGATGTCCGGGGTCTTGTCGCGAATGATCCGCATCTCCATACTCAGCGAAAATAGCCGAACGAAGGTGTAGTGCAGCGGATGAAGGTTAAACATAGCAAAGATGTCATCAAACCGCAGGACGATCGTACCCCCGATGTCGCCATCCACAAAGCCCTTGCCCTCTGGCACCTTGGCCACGAAAACCGGGTATGCCACATACTTCTCTCTGAGACGCCGCTTCTCCAAAGAAAGAACACTGTCGTGCAGACTCCGCATAGCACCGGTTGCAGCATTGAGCATATTTGGTGGTAGCATCGCCCTACCCGCCACATGCACCCTCCTCGAGATATCCTGCGGTGAAGGTGGCCCGTCCTGAGCACGGATCGTACTCGGTGCCGGCTGGCTCGCACCCTTCTTAGTCTTTCTTTTGCGTGCCTTCTTCTTCTCCTGTAATGGGACCGAGTTCTGCTCACAGACCGCCTTCTTGAGTGTGTTGGGGCTGATAATATTTCGCATCTCGCCTATCTGAGGCTCGGTGAAGTCGGCAGCTGGAGGCGTCTCCTGAGAGCTGAACGCCAGACGGCGCCTGTTGCAACTTGGCTTCTCCGCGGTACAAGCTAGATCGCACACGTCTTTTGTTGGGTTTGGTTCTTGAGAAGGAGGCCCCATGAAGTCGCCATCGTACCCATGCTCGGCAAAGTACTGATCGACGTTGCCAAATGTATCATCGTCGTCGTCGTCGTCGTTCTGATCCTGTGCCATATGCATGTTTGGATCCAGTGGCATAGGGATGTCCGGCACCGTTACGGCGGTCTTGCCATGGGGCCGACTTGGAGCCGGCACGACTGGCGGTGTTGTCTTTGGGGTGGTGTCCCCCGCCCCCAAACGAATCTGGCTCTTCGGCCAAAGCAGGGGCCAGCTCAGGCAGGCGCTGAGGGTCATCACGTCATCATCGTCGGCCCCGACGGGTCGAATCGGAGGTAACAAGTCGTCGCAGCCTGGCAGCACCCGAACCAGTTGAACCCTAAACAAGTTGGGTGGCATCTGGGTACCGTGGAACAAGGGGTTGCCCGGTTGAACGATTTTGCCCTTGGCGACATCGACCAACTCGTTGTTCACGAAGTGGAGGAGAGTGCACGGAACGTCGGCGGCGCCCTGCGAAAACATGTAGGGCGTCAGGGATGCCCAGTCAAAGGCAAGGAGATGAAGTCCTCGGCCGAGAGAGGCTTAATTAGTTACCGTGATGATGGCGTCGAGCTCGGCTAATGTCGAGGCATCGCCAACGGCGGGCGTGCAGTTGACGAAGCGGCCGCTTGCTGAAGAGGTGCCGGCCGGCGTACACCCGGGTGCATTAAGCTCCCGTGCCGGCGTCGGAGACACCAATGCCGCCTCCGCCGGAGGCACCAATGGCCCCGCCATCGCATTATGCGAGTTGCTGGCCGTGAAGCTAGGAATCGGGGGCGGCCCCTGTTGGCCGCCCGCAATCCACGCACTCAACCCCGAGATCAAGGTAGGCACAAGGGCGGTGATCGTCGCTCCGAGTCGTTGTTCCACTTGCTCTTGGACAATCTCCGGAATCCGCGCCACCTGTGCCTTGAGTTCTTGAACCTCTCGCGCCTGGCTTTCCGAGCTGGTCTTTTTCTCCTTCCGCACACCAGCGGTATAGTATGACCCCCATTTTGTCGACAAGCCTTTGCCGGCCACACGACCAGCTGACGTCGGCTTACTGAGCTTATCCTTGTTCTTCATTATATTTAACCCCCTATTTAGAGTGGTGTCCCAAGGGTTGCTCTGAGTCGACCCCGCGCTACTGCTTTCAGTCGCCTGCGGAAGGAATGTGAACCATTTAGAAATTCGGCTTCATTAATTAGAATGCAACCATATGGAGCTAATTACGCGGGGGTGTATTCCTTACCAGAACAAGCTCAAGCTGCCTGGTCTTTGGATCCGTGGTAAGCTCCTTTGTTTTCGGGTCCTTCTTGTACCGGGCCCTGACAAAGTTCCTTGTCTGCTTGTCACCGTATTTATCGAAGAGGGCGGTAGGCCTTGCTCGGCACGGTCCGCCTCCTCCTTGTCCCATATAGGCTCCGCCACTCTGTAACCGCCGGGACCGAGTGTGTGTTCCCCTATGTTCAGCTCCCGCATTTGTTTCCCCCACTCACTTGATTGGGAGCTTGCGGTGCTCGAGCAATTGATCTTGAAGTCGTTGTAGTCATCTTCGGTGATCGAAGGATTTTTCTCCTTGATCTTCTCATAACTCTCACCTTTCTCGATCATTCTCTTCACATTGCTTTTCCAAGTAGACAGGGCCTTGCTCATCTTCGTGAGGGCAGCATTGTTCACTTTATTCCCTTTGAGGCTTGTGTTTTCGAATTCAGCGGGGAACTTGTATCGTTCGTGCAGCTTCGTGAAGAGGAGGTGGTGCAAATTCCCCCGGTCAGGATGCCTCAGGTTCTCGGTGTTGATCGAGACGGTGCTCCGGACAATGCACCCGAGCTGAAGCGAGTACCCCTTGAATATTCGTTCGGGCGCCGTTGGATTCCCGTTGGAGTCCACTTCAGTAACTTCCTCCTTGAGGGTGCGGAGCACGATCGGGCGCCGGTCCTTCCGTTGCCTCTTCGGCTGGCTGCTATCTGTGCGTGCGCCGCCATCATCAGTGGTGGCATCCTCGGCGGCACCATCAGTGGTGGCATCAGTGTGGTCATCCTCGGCGGCACCATCCATGGTCTCAGGATCGGTGGGGAAGGCGGCAGCCTCATACAAGTGAGGTTGTTCCTCCATCTCCTGGGACAGCTCCCAGAATGCCTTGCCGCCCGAACCCCCGGCCTCATCGTTGTGGGCCATGTTTCTCTCTAAATAGAAACAAAGTTTGGTCAAAAAGTTGGTTATTGTCAAGGAACAAGATCATGGTCTCATCATTTAGGGTTTGTCGACACCGAGGCATCCTAAAATCTAAGCTTTTATCATTGAGGGTTTTTCGACGCCAAGGCACCCTAAAAGCCTAACTTTTCATCATTTCGGTTTTTATCGACACCGAGGCACCCTAAAAGCCATGCATTAGTCACAAGTACGCCGGGGCACTTGATCCTACTTAATTAACTACTAAGATACCCCGGCCCATGCATTAGTCACAAGTACCCCATATGTCCTATTTTTAGCAAAGTCATGCTAAAATTCACGGAAAATTTCAGCATGACCTTTGCTGAAAATAGGACATATGGAGTACCCGAATTTTCCGGAACGGAAGTTAATCGACATTCTGGCAAACTCAAGGGCCTCTCGGGGTACCTGCAAAATCATCACGACACGATGGTCGGAGACAAAACCCAGCAAACTAGCAAAATCATCACAAATTGTTTTCTGTTAAAGATGATCATCATCTTTACAAGTCTTTCTCAATGTGATCACAAGTAATTCAGAGGCATCACATATATACTAATTAATCAACTGCAATCAGGAGACAGTTTCTTCTTCTAAGTCCATCTCACGGTTCGCTGAATTAAGAAAAATACATCATCATTTCAGAAAACTTACGCAAACTACTCAAAACAGGAAGAAGAAGAAAAACACATTTCAGAAGGAAAAAACTGCATGCAAAAATAGCTTTCAACTTAACTCGAATGCTTGTATATATCATTATAAAAATTGGGTGCTAACTGACGCAAACTTCTGATAATCATTCAGAGCAGCTCAACAAACTTTGAACAAGCAGGACTCATGGCCAAATTAAAGTAGAGTAATCCTACGGTGCATTTCCGATAAATCCATGGATGGATGTACGTATCACTACAGATTGAACACAACATTTCCATTAATTTTTTCTCCAACTGGTAGTATAATAACTATACTCTAATTCAGTAAGTAATTTAATCTCTGGGCCAAGACCTACAAGTAGATTAATTGACTAAGGAGGAGAAAAAGACCTGCGGCGGCTCTCCATGTTTGCGAGAACCCTTGCAATCTACCCCCTCTGTGTCAAAATATAAGTCATTTTTGACACTATCATAGTGTCAAAAACCGTCTTATATTTTGATACGAAGGGAGTATTTCATAGTTTATATCTATTTGTGAGCCACTTATCCCTTGCTCCCAATGCTGCTTCAAGTTGTACTCTTTGTTGAGATGGCTAGCGAAGATTTATTTGACCAATTTATATGCTACTCAAAAGAGGATATATGCTACAGGAGTACATGTACTTCTCTGAACTGAAGTGTAACCATTTATTTGTCAAAAGTTTCTGTACATATCTATTCCCAGGTCGTACAATATTTTGACATCCAAGTGTGCAGCAAGACATTCACAAACAGAGCAGCAGCATACAGTTCCAAGTTTTAAGTTCCAGGACAGGCCCACACTGTCGTTCCTAATTCAGAGATGTGATTCAGCATTTGTTCAAAACTAACACTTGCATATATACCAGCAGATACTGCCCTCAAGTTGCAGTTATTCCTCACAGGTATGTGCTAGTGTAACATGCTCTGTAGTATGTTGCTCTATGACTCATAAGCGCAAGGTGCTTACTTTTCTTCCCATGATGTGACCATTACATCAGCTGATTACCTCCCACTAGACTACATTTCTTCCACATAGAAGATAAGAAGAAAAAACTACTACCTCCGTTCCTAAATATAAGTCTTTCTAGAGATTACACTATGAACTACATGTGGATCAAAATGAGTGAATCTAGACTCTAAAATGTGTCTATATACATCTGTATATAGTTTGTAGTGGAATATCTAAAATATCTAGACTCTAAAATATTTCCTCTGCACCGGTTCTTGTCTGTGTTTGATACTACTTGCTCCACTCACTCGCTCACTTAGTAACCGGCTGGAACTTACACTGACTTGGTTGCAGTCATGGATCTCTGTTATCCATAGCGGGAGACAAGTAGCAGAGAGGCCAGTTGTGCACAAACCTACAGGGAAAGAAAAAAAGGAGCTTCCAAACAGTTCAGATCTTCAAGTATGAGTGTATGTGAATTCATTGCTGCTACTAACTGGGTTGTCAATGATCACAAAGGCCGGCCTTTTCTCAGCGGTGCTCTGCTCACTTCTTTTCCTACAGTTCACTGCTGCTTTTTGAATATGATAATCCGTGATTGCAGCTGCACGCGTGCTCTGCTAACACATGACTACAGTGGATATTCAGTATACTCTGCATGTGCAGCTGCATAGAACAAGAGAGTAATGCCATGGGAGGTGGCCAAAGTGTCAAGCCAGCTTTGACATTATTACTCCACAACATTGTCCTCTCTATGGATGAACTAGTGCAAAGAAGAAGACAGTAGGCAATCTAACCTTGGCCACTACTAGTTGGTAACCTTAGTGCCATCATTCGGGCCTTGTGTTAAATTATAGGGGGAGAGGAGGAGGGGGAGCTCACGGGGGCGACGAGGTCCGGGTGGTGGTGTGGGTGCTCCGGCGACGGTGGTGTGGACGGGGCGGCGTCCGGGCCACCGGCGACGAGGGCGGCGGGGCGATGGCGAGTCGGCCTGGCCACCGGAGTCGGCCGGGCGAGGTCAACGGCGAGCGCCCCCTCTTCCTCCTCCTTCTCCGTGGGGAAAGCGGCAGGGCGGCGGCGTCGGGAGAGGAGAGGGCGGCGTCGCGGCGTCTCACGGCGTCGGGGCGGCGTCGCGGCGTCGGGGCGGCGTCGAGGCGGCGGGGCAGCGGCGTCGGGAGAGGAGAGGAGAGGGGAAGGGGATCGAGGGCGAGGGCGAGAAGGGGATCGAGGGCCGGGGAGGAAAAATATGGATGGGGCCACAATACTAATGGCGCACCACCCCCCGGTGCGCCATAAGTATATCCACACTAATGGCGCACCTCACCCTGGTGCGCCATTAGTACTTTTTTTTTATTTCTGCTCGACCCAACAGGTTATCTCCCACCTGACCTGATCCACAACAAGTCCCCTCTACTAGCTCGACTGGTCAGTAGCCAGTTCTCACACCAGGAGGTCCTGGGTTCGAATCCCAGGCTCCACAAATTTTTTTATCATTTAAAAAGCTGTTTGATACTTATTTATGTTTAAATATGTTCAAACTTGTTTAAATAATAACAGTAATATTTTTTTATAAGACAGTAGCATTTAAAAAGCTGTTTGATACTTATTTTTTTTATAAGACGGTGCGCGGGGTGCGGGGGGTCGGCGGCGGCGGTTGGGTAGGGGAATCGAGGGTGCGGTGGGTCGGCGGCGGCGGCCGGTGGACTTGGGGGGTGCTCGGCGCCGAGGGGGACCGGATCTGGCGAGGTGGGATAGCGGTCGAGATGGAGGGGGATCGAGGTGGGCTCCACAAATTTTTTTTAGCATTTAAAAAGCTGTTTGATACTTATTTGTGTTTAAATATGTTCAAACTTGTTTAAATAATAACAGTAATATTTTTTTTATAAGACAGTAGCATTTAAAAAGCTGTTTGATACTAATTTTTTT
>NC_041389.1:42599638-42602165 GCF_002162155.2 Triticum dicoccoides
CGTACGCCTCATAGGTCATCAGGTTGTGCTCGGCGCCCTGTGACAAGGCGAATATGAGTTGTTCTTCCGCGGAAGAATCCTCATGTAAAGGGTACGACAGAAGCTTATGCTTGAACCAACGCGTGAAACATGAGTTGTGCTCTTTGAGTATATCTCCGTCCGTCCTCTGTTGGCCTCGGTCATTGTATGTCTTTTTAATAAAGGTTTTGTGCTCTACCAACCAAGGATCGACCACGTCTATGTGTTGTAGCGCGACTAGGTTTGCTCTTTCAAAGTCGGCGAGTCGACCCTCGAAGTCGACATGCATTTCGCGGCGACCCTCACGGTGACCCCATCCAGCGAGCCTGCCGAGGTGCCTGTTGACGGGCAGACCAACGGGGTTCTCGATGCCTAGATAATTCGTGCAGTAGGAGATGCACTCTTCGGTCAGAAAGCCCCTGGCTATGCTTCCTTCTGGACGTGACATGTTGCGAACGTATCCTTTGATGACACCATTCATCCTTTCGAACGGCATCATGCTGTGCAGGAACGTCGGCCCGAGTTGGATGATATCCTCCACTATATGGACCAGCAGATGCACCATAACGTCGAAGAATGTGGGCGGGAAGTACATCTCAAGCTCGCATAGTATCACCATGATCTCTTCCTGTAGCCTTCTGAGTTGCCTCACGCCAATCGACTTCCGAGAGATGACGTCGAAGAAGTTGCATAGGCCAAATAGCGTTTCACGGACGTGCGCGTCCATGATCCCACGGATTGCAACTGGAAGTATCTGCGTCATCAGCACGTGACAGTCGTGAGACTTCATCCCGCTGAACTTCTGCTTCGCTGGGTCTAGGTATCTGCTTATCTTCCCCGCGTAACCGTAAGGAAGTTTTACTCCTAGGAGGCAGTTTCTTGCCCGGCCCGCATGGACGACTTCGTAGTCATCTTCATCACCTTGCCACCGATAGCCATCCATGAAACCATGCAACAGCAGGTGGTCCCGCACCTGCCCGGAATCCGGGTCCGCAATAAGGCTCTTCAGCTTGCATCTTCGACACGGACATCTTATCTCCATCTCGTTCTTTTGAAGCATCTCGGCCTTCGCGGACCTCAAAAACCTATTCACGATGCCTTCGGTCATCGTGCGGACCATGGTCGCCTGCGGGGTAGAGCAAAACGATATTTTAGAACCAAACAAAAATTTGGCATGACCTTCCCTAAAAATAGGACCAAAAAGAATGCTTAATGCCAAAATTCTCGCCGAAACGGAAATGAATCAACATTCCGGCAAAATATTGGCAACTATCGCATATCAAATACCGGTACACCTCCAAACACAAACACATATGCAACACCACAAACATATGCAACACCACGAACATACATAGATCTAGCTAGGCCGTAGAAAGTGCATGTGCACATTGTTGTAAGGAGAACAACCTAAATATAGCTTCCCCCCTTACTTACCTATTAAAACAAGGTAATTTAACCACTTAATTTGAATGAATCTATGGTGGAAATGAGGTGAAAAAGAGGAGGCACCCGAGACAAGGAGGAGGTGGAGAGAATGAAGTGGGGAGAAAGTGAGTGTGTGGGTAGGAGAGGCTGTCCCAAATATCTTGTTGCTGCCCACTTACTAATGGCGCACCTCTTGCATGGTGCGCCATTAGTACTTACAACTACTAATGGCGCACTTGGGCAGGATACGCCATTAGTATGTTCGGATAGGCGCACTAGTTCAAAAAAAATCCTATACTAATGGAGCACCCACTGCCAGGTGCGCCATTAGTAGTTACAACTACTAATGGCGCACTTGGGCAGGATGCGCCATTAGTATGTTTGGATAGGCGCACTAGTTCAAAAAAAAAGTTTCTATACTAATGGCGCACCTGCTGCCTAGTGCGCCATTAGTAGTTACAACTACTAATGGTGCACTTTGCCGGGATGCGCCATTAGTATATTTGGACAGGCGCACTAGTTAAAAAAAAATTTGATACTAATGGCGCACCCGTAGCATGGTGCGCCATTAGTTGTTTAAACTCTAATGGCGCATCAGATAGTGGTGCGCCATTAGTATATACTAATGGCGCACCATCTTTCTGGCGCGCCATTAGTGTCAATCCCATCTATAGCCATTTTCCTAGTAGTGCCCGAATCCCAGTTGACCAATAGATCTAGCCCTTTGACTTTCGCCGGACGGGCTTTGACCGGAGGAATCTTCCACCTGGTTGAGATAGGTCAGCCCATAGCAACATCCCCGAACAAGGTCTAGACTCAACCTAACACTAGATTCCTCCGGTTCCAACGCGTCCGCACCATCCCCCCTCTAAGTGATGCAAGCACTGCCTTCCGTAGAGGGGGGCCAAACCACGAAGCCCCAAGACGAGCGTCTATGCATGCGAGAACACTTTCACACATGCATTGGGACCCGTGCGATATTTCGGTGGCATAGCTACACCCCGAAGGCCACCCCGAATCATAGTTGACCAGTACATCTAGACCTTTGACTTCATCGGACGGGCTTTGGTCGGTGGACTCTTCC
>NC_041389.1:42602912-42603512 GCF_002162155.2 Triticum dicoccoides
GAGGGGAGCACACCACGGAGCCCCAAGACGGGCGTCTACGCATACTAGAACACTTTCACACATGCACCGGGACCCGCGCGATGTTCAAGTGGCATTGTTACACCCTGTATGCCACCTCGAATCCCAATTGACCAGTAGATCTAGCCCTTTGACTTTCACCGAACGGGATTTCACCAGTGGACTCTTCCACCTGGTTGCGATAGGTCGCCCATAGCAACATCACCGAACTCGGTCTAGACCCAACCCAACACGAGATTCCCTCCGGTTCCACCACACCAGCACCATCCCCCCTCTAGGTGACGGTGGTATTGCCTTCCATGGAGGGGGGCCACACCATGGAGCCCCAAGACGAGTGTTTACGTATGCCAGAACACTTTCACACATGCATCGGCACCCGTGTGAAGTTTTAGTTGCATAGCTACACCCCGAAGGCCACCCCGAATCCCAGTTGACCAGTAGATCTAGCTCTTTTACTTTCGCCGGACGGGCTTTGACCTGTGGACTCTTCCACCTAGTTGCGATAGGTCAGCCCATAGCCACATTCCCGAACACGGTCTGGACCCAACCCAACATTATATTACCTTCGGTTCCACCGCACCC
>NC_041389.1:42604141-42605369 GCF_002162155.2 Triticum dicoccoides
GCACCACCCCCCCTCTAATTGACAGTGGCACTGCATTCCGTGGAGGGGGGCACACCACAGAGCCCCAAGATGGGCGTCTACGCATGCTAGAACACTTTCACGCATGCATCAGGACCCGTGCGATAATTCTGTGGCATAGCTACACCCCGAAGGGCACCCCGAATCCCAGTTGACCAATAGATCTAGCCATTTGACTTTCGCCGAATGGGCTTTGACTGGTGGACTCTTACACCTGGTTGGGATAGGTTAGCCCATAGCAACATCCCCGAACACGGTCTGGACGCAAACCAACAATAGATTCCCTCCGGTTCCACCGCACCCACACCATCCCCCCTCTAAGCGACAGCGGTACTGCCTTCCGTGGAGGGGGGGCACACCACGGAGCCCCAAGACGGACATCTACGCATGCCAGAACACATCCACACATGCATTGGGACCCGTGTGATGTTTCAGTGGCATAGTTACACCCCGAAGGCCACGCCGAATCTCGGTTCACCAGTAGATCTAGACCTTTGACTTTCACCGGACCGGCTTTGACTGGTGGACTCTTCCACCTAGTTACGATAGGTTAGCCCATAGCAACATGCCTGAACACGATATAGACCCAACCCAACACTAGATTCCGTTCGGTTCCACCACACCCGCACCATCCGCCCCTCTAAGTGACGGCGGCACTTCCTTCCGTAGAGGGGGGCCACACCACGGAGCCCTAAGACGGGCATCTACGCATGCGAGAACACTTTCACATATGCATCAGGACCCGTGCGGTGTTTCGATGGCATAGCTACACCCAGAAGGCCACCCCGAATCCTAGTTGACCAATAGATATAGCCCTTTGACTTTCGCCGGACGGGCTTTGACCGGAGGAATCTTCCACCTGGTTGCGACAGGTCAGCCCATAGCAACATCCCCGAACACGGTCTAGACTCAACCTAACACTAGATTCCTCCGGTTCCACCGCGTCCGCACCATCCCCCCTCTAAGTGATGCAAGCACTGCCTTCCGTAGAGGGGGGACACACCATGAAGCCCCAAGACGAGCGTCTATGCATGCGAGAACACTTTCAAACATGCATCGGGACCCGTGCAATATTTCGGTGGCATAGCGACACCTCGAATCCCAGTTGACCAGTACATCTAGACCTTTGACTTCATCGGACGGGATTTGGTCGGTGGACTCTTCCACCTGATTGCGATAGGTCAGCCCATAGCAAGATCACCAAACTCGG
>NC_041389.1:42606408-42607340 GCF_002162155.2 Triticum dicoccoides
ACCATCCCCCCCCTAGGTGACGGTGGCATTGCCTTCCCTGGAGGGGGGCCACATCACGGAGCCCCAAGACGAGCGTTTACGCATGCCAGAACACTTTCACACATGCATCGGGACCCGTGCGAAGTTTCAGTTGCATAGCTACACCCCGAAGGCCACCCCGAATCCCAGTTGACTAGTAAATCTAGCCCTTTTACTTTCGTCGGACGGGCTTTAACCTGTGGACTCTTCCACCTAGTTGCGATAGGTCAGCCCATAGCCACATCCCCGAACACGGTCGTGACCCAACCCAACATTATATTCCCTTCGGTTCCACCGCACGCGCACCATCCCCCCTCTAAGTGACGGTTGCACCGCCTTCCATGCAGGGGAGCACACCATGGAGCCCCAAGACGGGCGTCTACGCATACTAGAACACTTTCACACATGCATCGGGACCCGCGTGATGTTCAAGTGGCATTGTTACACCCTGTAGGACACCTCGAATCCCACTTGACTAGTAGATCTAGCCCTTTGACTTCGCAGGACGGCCTTTGACCGGTGGACTCTTCCACCTGGTTGCGATAGGTCATCCCATAGCAACATCCCCGAACATGGTCTAGGACCTAATCCAACACTAGATTACCTCCGGTTCCACGGCACCCGCACCGTTCCCCCCCCCCTAAGTGACGGCGGCACTGCCTTCCGTGGAGGGGGGGGGGCACACCACGGAGCCCCGAGACGGGCATCTACGCATGCCAGGACACTTTCACACATGCATAGGGACACATGTGATGTTTCGGTGGCATAGCTACACCCCGAAGGCCAGCCCGAATCCAATTCTCAAATAGATCTAGCCCTTTGACTTTCGCCGGACGGGCTTTGATCGGTGGACTATTCCACCTGGTTGCGATAGGTCAGCCCATAGCAACATCCTCGAATACGGTCTGGACCCA
>NC_041389.1:42607606-42609169 GCF_002162155.2 Triticum dicoccoides
CAGAGCCCCAAGATGGGCGTCTACGCATGCTAGAACACTTTCATGCATGCATCAGGACCCGTGCGATGATTCGGTGGCATAGCTACACCCCGAAGGCCACCCGGAATCCCAGTTGACCAATAGATCTAGCCCTTTGACTTTCGCCGAATGGGCTTTGACTGGTGCACTCTTCCACCTGGTTGGGATAGGTCAGCCCATAGCAACATCCCCGAACACGGTCTGGACACAACCCAACAATACATTCCCTCCGGTTCCATCGCACCCACACCATCCCCCCTCTAAGAGACAGCGGTACTGCCTTCCGTGGAGGGGGGGCACACCACGGAGCCCCAAGACGGACATCTACGCATGCCAGAACACATCCACACATGCATTGGGATCCGTGTGATGTTTTGGTGGCATAGCTACACCCCAAAGGCCACGCCAAATCTCGGTTCACCAGTAGACCTAGACCTTTGAATTTTGCCGGACGGGCTTTGACTGGTGGACTGTTCCACCTAGTTACACTAGGTTAGCCCCTAGCAACATGCTCGAACATGGTATAGACCCAACCCAACACTAGATTCCGTTCGGTTCGACCACACCCGCACCATCCGCCCCTCTAAGTGACGGCGGCACTTCCTTCCGTGGAGGGGGGCCACACCACGGAGCCCTAAGACGGGCATCTACGCATGCGAGAACACTTTCACATATGCATCAGGACCCGTGCGATGTTTCGATGGCATAGCTACACCCAGAAGGCCACCCTGAATCCCAGTTGACCAATAGATCTAGCCCTTTGACTTTCACCGGACAGGCTTTGACCGGTGGAATGTTCCACCTATTTGCGATAGGTCAGCCCATAGCAATATCCCGGAACACGGTCTAGACTCAACCTAACACTAGATTCCTCCGATTCCACCGCGTCCGCACCATCCCCCCTCTAAGTCATGCAAGCACTGCCTTCCGTAGAGGGGGGCCACACCACGAAGCTCCAAGACGAGCGTCTATGCATGGGAGAACACTTTCACACATGCATCGGGACCCGTGCGATATTTCGATGGCATAGCTACACCCCGAAGGCCACCCCGAATCCCAGTTGACCAGTACATCTAGACCTTTGACTTCATCGGACGGGCTTTGGTCGGTGGACTCTTCCACCTGGTTGCGATAGGTCAGCCCATAGCAACATCACCAAACTCGGTCTAGACCCAATCCAGCACGAGATTCCCTCCGGTTCCACCACACCAGCACCATCCCCCTCTAGGTGACGGTGGTATTGCCTTCCGTGGAGGGGGGCCACACCACGGAGACCCAAGACGAGCCTTTACGCATGCCAGAACACTTCCACACATGCAACGGGACCCGTGCGAAGTTTCAGTTGCATAGCTACACCCCGAAGGCCACCCCGAATCCCAGTTGACTAGTAGAACTAGCCCTTTTACTTTCGGCGGACGGGCTTTGACCTGTGGACTCTTCCACCTAGTTGCTATAGGTGAGCCCATAGCCACATCCCCGAACACGGTCTGGACCCAACCCAACATTATATTCCCTTCGGTTCCACCGCACCCGCATCATCCCCCC
>NC_041389.1:42610027-42610845 GCF_002162155.2 Triticum dicoccoides
CGAAGGCGACCCCGAATCCCAGTTGACCAGTAGATCTAGCCCTTTTACTTTCGCCGGACGGGCTTTGACCTGTGGACTCTTCCACCTAGTTGCGATAGGTCAGCCCATAGCAACATCCCCGAACACGGTCTGGACCCAACCCAACAATAGATTCCCTCCGGCTCCATCGCACCCACACCATCCGACCTCTAAGAGACAGCGGTACTGCCTTCCGTGGAGGGGGGGCACACCACGGAGCCCCAAGACGGACATCTATGCATGCCAGAACACATCCACACATGCATTGGGATCCGTGTGATGTTTCGGTGGCATAGCTACACCACAAAGGCCACGCCGAATCTCGGTTCACCAGTAGACCTAGACCTTTGACTTTTGCCGGACGGGCTTTGACTGGTGGACTGTTCCACCTAGTTACGGTAGGTTAGCCCATAGCAACATGCTCGAACATGGTATAGACCCAACCCAACACTAGATTCCGTTCGGTTCGACCACACCCGCACCATCCGCCCCTCTAAGTGACGGCGGCACTTCCTTCCATGGAGGGGGGCCACACCACGGAGCCCTAAGACGGGCATCTACGCATGCGAGAACACTTTCACATATGCATCAGGACCCGTGCGATGTTTCGATGGCATAGCTACACCCAGAAGGCCACCCTGAATCCCAGTTGACCAATAGATCTAGCCCTTGGACTTTCACCGGACAGGCTTTGACCGGAGGAATGTTCCACCTGGTTGCGATTGGTCAGCCCATAGCAATATCCCGTAACACGGTCTAGACTCAACCTAACACTAGATTCCTCCGATTCCACCGCGTCC
>NC_041389.1:42612646-42613490 GCF_002162155.2 Triticum dicoccoides
GTTTCAGTTGCATAGCTACACCCCGAAGGCGACCCCGAATCCCAGTTGACCAGTAGATCTAGCCCTTTTACTTTCGCCGGACGGGCTTTGACCTGTGGACTCTTCCACCTAGTTGCGATTGGTCAGCCCATAGCCACATCCCCGAACACGGTCTGGACCCAACCCAACATTATACTCCCTTCGGTTCCACCGCACCCGCACCATCCCCACTCTAAGTGACGGTTGCACCGCCTTCCATGGAGGGGAGCACACCATGGAGCCCCAAGACGGGCGTCTACACATACTAGAACACTTTCACACATGCATCGGGACCCGCGTGATGTTCAAGTGGCATTGTTACACCCCATAGGACACCTAGAATCCCAGTTGACCAGTAGATCTAGCCCTTTGACTTCGCAGGACAGCCATTGACCGGTGGACTCTTCCACCTGGTTGCGATAGGTCATCCGATAGCAACATCCCCGAACATGGTCTAGGACGCAACCCAACACTAGATTCTCTCCGGTTCCACGGCACCGGCACCATCCCCCCCCTAAGTGACGGCGGCACTGTCTTCCGTGGAGGGGGGCACACCACGGAGCCCCGAGACGGGCATCTACGCATGCCAGGACACTTTCACACATGCATAGGGACACATGCGATGTTTCGGTGGCATAGCTACACCCCGAAGGCCAGCCCGAATCCCATTCTCAAACAGATCTAGCCCTTTGACTTTCGCCGGGCGGGCTTTGATCGGTGGACTATTCCACCTGGTTGCGATAGGTCAGCCCATAGCAACATCCTCGAACACGGTCTGGACCCAACACAACACTAGATTCCCTCTGGTTCCATTGCACCCGCACCC
>NC_041389.1:42613649-42614226 GCF_002162155.2 Triticum dicoccoides
CCGTGCGATGATTCGATGGCATATCTACACCCCGAAGGCCACCCCGAATCCCAGTTGACCAATAGATCTAGCCCTTTGACTTTCGCTGAATTGGCTTTGACTGGTGGACTCTTCCACCAGGTTGGGATAGGTTAGCCAATAGCAACATCCCCGAACACGATCTGGACCCAACCCAACAATAGATTCCCTCCGGTTCCACCGCACCCACACCATCCCCCCTCTAAGCGACAGCGGTACTGCATTCCGTGGAGGGGGGGCACACCACGGAGCCCCAAGACGGACATCTACGCATGCCAGAACACATCCACACATGCATTGGGATCCGTGTGATGTTTCGGTGGCATAGCTACACCCCGAAGGCCACGCCGAATCTCGGTTCACCAGTAGACCTAGACCTTTGACTTTCGCCGGACGGGCTTTGACTGGTGGACTCTTCCACCTAGTTACAATAGGTTAGCCCATAGCAACATGCCCGAACACGGTCTAGACCCAACCCAACTCTAGATTCCGTTCGGTTCCACCACACCCGCACCATCCGCCCCTCTAAGTGACGGCGGCACTTCCTTCCGTGGAGGGG
>NC_041389.1:42615152-42616887 GCF_002162155.2 Triticum dicoccoides
CCAAGACGAGCCTTTACGCATGCCAGAACACTTCCACACATGCATCGGGACCCGTGCGAAGTTTCAGTTGCATAGCTACACCCCGAAGGCCATGCCGAATCCCAGTTGACTAGTAGATCTAGCCCTTTTACTTTTGCCAGACGGGCTTTGACCTGTTGACTCTTCCACCTGGTTGCGATAGGTCAGCCCATAGCCACATCCCCGAACACGGTCTGGACCCAACCCAACATTATATTCCCTTCGGTTCCACCGCACCCGCACCATCCCCCCTCTAACTGACGGTTGCACCGCCTTCCATGCAGGGGAGCACACCATGGAGCCCCAAGACGGGCGTCTACGCATACTAGAACACTTACACACATGCATCGGGACCCGCGTGATGTTCAAGTGGCATTGTAAACCCTGTAGGACACCTCAAATCCCACTTGACCAGTACATCTAGCCCTTTGACTTCGCAGGACGGCCTTTGACCAGTGGACACTTCCACCTGGTTGCGATAGGTCATCCCATAGCAACATCCCCGAACATGGTCTAGGACCTAATCCAACACTAGATTCCCTCCGGTTCCACGGCACCCGCACCCCCCCCCTAAGTGACGGCGGCACTGTCTTCCGTGGAGGGGGGCACACCACGGAGCCCCAAGACGGGCATCTACACATGCCAGGACACTTTCACACATGCATAGGGACACATGTGATGTTTCGGTGGCATAGCTACACCCCGAAGGCCAGCCCGAATCCAATTCTCAAACAGATCTAGCCCTTCCCCCCTCTAATTGACAGTGGCACTGCATTCCGTGGAGGGGGGCACACCACAGAGCCCCAAGATGGGCGTCTACGCATGCTAGAACACTTTCACGCATGCATCAGGACCCGTGCGATGATTCGGTGGCATAGCTACACCCCGAAGGCCACCCCGAATCCCAGTTGACCAATAGATCTAGCCCTTTGACTTTCGCCGAATGGGCTTTGACTGGTGCACTCTTCCACCTGGTTGGGATAGGTCAGCCCATAGCAACATCCCCGAACACGGTCTGGACCCAACCCAACAATAGATTCCCTCCGGTTCCACTGCACCCACACCATCCCCCCTCTAAGCGACAGTGGTACTGCCTTCCGTGGAGGGGGGGCACACCACGGAGCCCCAAGACGGACATCTACGCATGCCAGAACACATCCACACATGCATTGGGATCCGTGTGATGTTTCGGTGGCATAGCTACACCCCGAAGGCCACGCCGAATCTCGGTTCAGCAGTAGACCTAGACCTTTGACTTTTGCCAGACGGGCTTTGACTGGTGGACTGTTCCACCTAGTTACGATAGGTGAGCCAATAGCAACATGCTCGAACATGGTATATACCCAACCCAACACTAGATTCCGTTCGGTTCCACCACACCCGCACCATCCGCCCCTCTAAGTGACGGCGGCACTTCCTTCCGTGGAGGGGGGCCACACCACGGAGCCCTAAGACGGGCATCTACGCATGCGAGAACACTTTCACATATGCATCAGGACCCGTGCGATGTTTCGATGGCATAGCTACACCCAGAAGGCCACCCTGAATCCCAGTTGACCAATAGATCTAGCCCTTTGACTTTCGCCGGACAGGCTTTGACCGGAGGAATCTTCCACCTGGTTGCGATAGGTCAGCCCATAGCAATATCCCCGAACACGGTCTAGACTCAACCTAACACTAGATTCAGCCGGTTCCACCGCGTCCGCACCATCCCCCC
>NC_041389.1:42618774-42620122 GCF_002162155.2 Triticum dicoccoides
GGTGGCATAGCTACACCCCTAAGGCCTGTTGTCCAGTAGATCTAGCCCATTTTACTTTCCTCGGATGGCTTTGACTGGTGGACACTTCCACTTGGTTGCGATAGGTCAGCCCATAGCAACATTCCCGAACACGGTCTGGACCCAACCCAACAATAGATTCCCTCTGGTTCCACCGCACCCGCACAATCCCCCCTTTAAGTGACGGCGGCACTACCTTCCGTGGAGGGGGGGCACACCACGGAGCCCCAAGACGGACGTCTACGCATGCCAGAACACTTCCACACATGCATTGGGACCCTTGTGATGTTTCGGTGGCATAGCTACACCTCGAAGGTCACCTCGAATCTCATTTGACCAGTAGATCTAGAACGTTTGACTTTCACCAGACAGGCTTTGACTATTGGACTCTTCCACCTGGTTGCGATAGGTCGGACCATAGCAACATGCCCGAACACGGTCTGGACCCAACCCAACACTAGATTCCCTTCGATTCCACCGCACCCGCACCAACCGCCCGTCTAAGTGACGGCGGCACCGCCTTCCATTGAGGGGAGCACACCACGGAGCCCCAAGACAAGGGTCTACGCATACTAGAACACTTTCACGCATGCATCGGGACCCGTGCGATGTTCAAGTGACATTTTTACACCCCGAAGGCCACCTCGAATCCTAGTTGACCAGTAGATCTAGCCCTTTGACTTTCACTGAATGGGCTTTGACCAGTGGACTCTTCCACCTCGTTGCGATAGGTCAGCCCATAGCAACATGCTCGAACATTGTCTGGACCAAACCCAACACTAGATTCCCTCCGGTTCCATCGTACCCACACCATCCCCCCTCTAAGTGACGGCGGCGCTGCCTTCCGTGGAGGGGGGCCACACCACGGAGCCCCAAGACAGGCGTCTACGCATGCCAGAACACTTTCACATACGCATCGGGACCCGTGCAATGTTTCGGTGGCATAGCTACACCCACAAGGCCACCCCAAATCCCATTCTCCAATAGATCTAGCCCTTTTTACTTTCCCTGGATGGGCTTTGACCGGTGGACTCTTCCACTTGGTTGCGATTGGTCAGCCCATAGCAACATTCCCGAACACGGTCTGGACCCAATCCAACAATAGATTCCCTCCGGTTCCACCGCACCCGCACAATCCCCCCTTTAAGTGATGGCGACACTGCCTTCCGTGGAGGGGGGCACACCACGGAGCCCCAAGACGGATGTCTACGCATGCCAGAACACTTCCACACATGCATTGGGACACTTGTGATGTTTCAGTGGCATAGCTACACCTCGAAGGCCACCCGGAATCTCATTTGACCAGTAGATCTAGACCTTTGACTTTCGC
>NC_041389.1:42620212-42631923 GCF_002162155.2 Triticum dicoccoides
GGGGGGCACACCATGGAGCCCCAAGACGGATGTCTACGCATGCCAGAACACTTCCACACATGCATTGGGACACTTGTGATGTTTCAGTGGCATAGCTACACCTCGAAGGCCACCAGGAATCTCATTTGACCAGTAGATCTAGACCTTTGACTTTTGCCAGACAGGCTTTGACCGGTGGACTCTTCAACCTGGTTGCAATAGGTCAGCCCATAGCAACATTCCCGAACATGGTCTGGACCCAACCCAACACTAGATTCCCTTCGATTCCACCGCACCCGCACCAACCGCCCCTCTAAGTGACGGCGGCACCGCCTTCCATTGAGGGGAGCACACCACAGAGCCCCAATACAAGGGTATACGCATACTAGAACACTTTCACGCATGCATCGGGACCCGTGCGATGTTCAAGTTACATTTTTACACCCCGAAGGCCACCTCGAATCCTAGTTGACCAGTAGATCTAGCCCTTTGACTTTCACTAAACGGGCTTTGACCAGTGGACTCTTCCACCTCGTTGCGATAGGTCAGCCCATAGCAACATGCCCGAACGTGGTCTGGACCAAACCCAACACTAGATTCCCTTCGGTTCCATCGTACCCACACCATCCCCCCTCTAAGTGACGGCGGCGCTGCCTTCCGTGGAGGGGGGCCACACCATGGAGCCCCAAGACGGCCATCTGCACATGCCAGAACACTTTCACGTATGCATCGGGACCCGTGCGATGTTTTGGTGGCATAGCTACACCCAGAAGGCCACCCCGAATCCTAGTTGACCAGTAAATCTAGCCCTTTGACTTTCACCGGATGGGCTTTGACCGGTGGACTCTTCCACCTGGTTGCGATAGGTCAGCCCATAGCAACTTCCCCGAACACGGTCTGGACCCAATGCTACGTCTTGAGCTAGCGTTGGTTTTCCCCAAAGAGGAGAGGGTGATGCAGCAAGTGTAGTGTAAGTATTTCCCTCAGCTTTTGAGAACCAAGGTATCAATCCAGTAGGAGGGTCCTCAAAAGTCCCATGCGCCTACACAAACAAACTGAGAACCCGCAACCAACGCAATAAAGGGGTTGTCAATCCCTTCACGGCCACTTGCGAAATTGAGATCTGATAGAGATAGTATGATAAGATAAATATATTTTTGGTATTTTATAATATAGATGCAAAAATTAAAGATGCAAATAAAAGTAGATTGAAAGCAAATATGATAAGAGATAAACCCGGGGGCCATAGGTTTCACTAGAGGCTTCTCTCGACAGCATAAGTATTATGGTGGGTGAACAAATTACTGTCGAGCAATTGATAGAAAAGCGAATAATTATGACGTTATCTAGGCATGATCATGTATATAGGCATCACGTCCATAACAATTAGACCGACTCCACACATCTACTACTATTACTCCACACATCGACCGCCATCCAGCATGCATCTAGAGTATTAAGTTCATAAGAACATAGCAACACATTAAGCAATATGACATGATGTAGAGGGATAAACTCATGCAATATGACATAAACCCCATCTTGTTATCATCGATGGCAACAATACAATACGTGTCTTGCAACCCTTTCTGTCACTGGGTAAGAACACCGCAAGATTGAACCCAAAGCTAAGCACTTCTCCCATGGCAAGAAAGATCAATCTAGTAGGCCAAACCAAACAAATAATTCGAAGAGACATGCAAATATAACTCAATCATACATAAAAGAATTCAATGAAGATTCAATTAATATCCATAGATAATGTTGGGGAACGTTGCAGAAAATAAAATTTTTCTAAGCTTTCACCAAGATCAATCTATGAGTTCATCTAGCAATGAGAGAGAGGAGTGAATCTACATACCCTTGTAGATCGCAAGCAGAAGCGTTCAAGAGAACGGGGTTGAGGGAGTCGTACTTGTCGTGATCCAAATCACCGACGATCCTAGTGCTGAACGGACAGCACCTCCGTGTTCAACACACGTACGGTTGGGGAAGACATCTCCTCCTTCTTGATCCAGCAAGGGGGAAGGAGAGGTTGACGGAGATCTAGCAGCACGACGGCGTGGTGGTGGATGCAGCAATGATCTCGGCAGGGCTTCGCCAAGCTTCTACGAGAGGGAGAGGTGTTGCATAGGGAGAGGGAGGCGCCAAGAGCATGGGTGCGGCTGTCCTCCCTCCCTTCCTCTTTATATAGGCCCCCTAGGGGGGCGCCGACCCTAGGAGATGCAATCTCCAAGGGGGGCGGCGGCCAAGGGGGTGGCTTGCCCCCCAAGCCAAGTGGAGGCGCCCCCACCCCTAGGGTTTCCAACCCTAGGCGTAGGGGGCCCAAGAGGGGCCCACCAGCCCACTAGGGGCTGGTTCCCCTCCCACTTAAGCCCATGGGGCCCTCCGGGATAGGTGGCCTCACCCGGTGGACCCCAGGGACCCTTCCAGTGGTCCCGGTACAATACCAGTGACCCCCGAAACTTTCCCGATGGCCGAAACTTGACTTCCTATATATAATTCTTTACCTCCGGACTATTCCGGAAATCCTCGTGACGTCCTCGATCTCATACAAGACTCCTAACAACTTTCGGGTTACTACATACTCATATCTCTACAACCCTAGCGTCACCGAACCTTAAGTGCGTAGACCCTACGGGTTCGGGAGACACGCAGACATGACCGAGACAACTCTCCGGGCAATAACCAACAGCGGGATCTGGATACCCATGTTGGCTCCCACATGCTCCTCGATGAACTCATCGGATGAACCATGATGTCGAGGATTCAAGTAACCCCGTATACAATTCCCTTTGTCAATCGGTATGTTACTTGCCCGAGATTCGATCATCGGTATCCCAATACCTCGTTCAATCTCGTTACCGGCAAGTCACTTTACTCGTGCCGTAATGCATGATCCCGTGACCAAACACTTGGTCACTTTGAGCTCATTATGATGATGCCTTACCGAGTGGGCCCAAAGATACCTCTCCGTCATACGGAGTGACAAATCCCAGTCTCGATCGGTGTCAACCCAACAGACACTTTCGGGGATACCTGTAGTGTACCTTTATAGTCACCCAGTTACGTTGTGACGTTTGGTACACCCAAAGCACTCCTATGGTATCCGGGAGTTACACGGTCTCATGGTCTAAGGAAAAGATACTTGACATTGAAAAAGCTCTAGCAAACGAACTACACGATCTTGTGCTATGCTTATGATTGGGTCTTGTCCATCACATCATTCTCCTAATGATGTGATCTTGTTATCAACGACATCCAATGTTCATAGTCAGGAAACCATGACTATCAGTTGATCAACGAGCTAGTCAATTAGAGGCTCACTAGGGACATGTTGTGGTCTATGTATTCACACATGCATTACGATTCCCGGATAACATGAATAACAGATAATTTATCATGAACAAGGAAAGATAATAATAATCATTTTATTATTGCCTCTAGGGCATATTTCCAACAATCTCCCACTTGCACTAGAGTCAATAATCTAGTTACATTATGATGAATCGAACACCCATAGAGTTCTGGTGTTGATCATGTTTTGCTCGCGGAAGAGGTTTAGTCAATGGATCTGCGACATTTAGATCCGTATGCACTTTGCAAATATCTATGTCTCCTTCTTGAACGTAGCACGTATGGAGTTGAAGCGACGCTTGATGTGCCTGGTCTTCTTGTGAAACCTGGGCTCCTTGGCAAGGGCAATAGCTCCAGTGTTGTCACAGAAGAGGGTGATTGGCACCGACACATTGGGTATGACTCCTAGGTCGGTGATGAACTCCTTCATCCAGATTGCTTCATGCGCTGCCTCCGAGGCTGCCATGTACTCCGCTTCACATGTAGATCCCGCCACGACCCTATGCTTGCAACTGCACCAGCTTACTGCCCCTCCATTCAAAATATACACGTATCCGGTTTGTGACTTAGAGTGATCCAGATATGTGTCGAAGCTAGCGTTGACGTAACCCTTTACAACGAGCTCTTCGTAACCTCCATAGATGAGAAACATGTCCTTTGTCCTCTTCAGGTACTTCAGGATATTTTTGACCGCTGTCCAGTGTTCCTTGTCGGGATTACTTTGGTACCTTCCTACCAAACTTATGGCAAGGTTTACATTAGGTCTGGTACACAGCATGGCATACATAATAGACCCTATGGTTGAGGCATAGGGAATGACACTCATCGATTCTATATCTTCTGCCGTGGTCGGGCATTGAGCCGAGCTCAATCTCACACCTTGCAATATAGGCAAGAACCCTTTCTTGGACTGATCCATATTGAACTTCTTTAATATCTTATCAAGGTATGTGCTTTGTGAAAGACCTATGAGGCATCTCGATCTATCCCTATAGATCTTGATGCCTAATATGTAAGCAGCTTCTCCAAGGTCTTAGTGCTGTCCAAAAGTTCTATATCATTTCCCATCAGAAGTATGTCATCTACATATAATACGAGAAATGCTACAGAGCTCCCACTCACTTTCTTGTAAACGCAGGCTTCTCCATAAGTCAGCATAAACCCAAACGCTTTGATCATCTCATCAAAGCGATTGTTCCAACTCCGAGATGCCTGCACCAGCCCATAAATGGATCGCTGGAGCTTCCATACCTTGTTAGCATTCTCGGGATCGACAAAACCTTCCGGCTGCATCCTATACAGTTCTTCCTTAAGATAGCCGTTAAGGAATGCCGTTTTTACGTCCATTTGCCATATCTCATAATCATAGTATGCGGCAATTGCTAACATGATTCGGACGGACTTCAGCTTCACTACAGGAGAGAAAGTCTCATCGTAGTCAACCCCTTGAACTTGCCGATAACCCTTAGCGACAAGTTGAGTTTTATAGATGGTAACATTACCATCCGCGTCCGTCTTCTTCTTAAAGATCCATTTATTTTCTATCGCTCGCTGATCATCGGGCAAGTGTGTCAAAGTCCATACTTTGTTTTCATACATGGATTCTATCTCGGATTTCATGGCTTCAAGCCATTTGTTGGAATCTGGGCCGGCCATTGCTTCTTCATAGTTCGAAGGTTCATCGTTGTCTAACAACATGATTTCCAGGACAGGGTTGCCATACCACTCTGGTGTGGAACATGTCCTTGTGGACCTATGAAGTTCAGTAGCAACTTGATCCAAAGTACCTTGATCATTACTATTAATTTCCTCTCCAGTCGGTGTAGGCACCACAGGAACATCTTCCTGAGTTGTACTACTTTCCGGTTCAAGAGGCAGTACTTAATTGAGTTCTACTGTCCTCCCACTTACTCCTTTCGAGAGAAACTCTTTCTCCAAAAAGGACCCGTTCTTGGCAACAAAGATCTTTCCTTCGGATCTAAGGTAGAAGGTTTACCCAATGGTTTCCTTAGGGTATCCTATGAAGACGCATTTTTCCGACTTGGGTTCGGGCTTTTCAGGTTGAAGTTTCTTGACATAAGCATCGCATCCCCAAACTTTTAGAAATGATAGCTTAGGTTTCTTCCCAAACCATAATTCATATGGTGTCGTCTCAATGGATGTAGATGGTGCCCTATTTAAAGTGAATGTAGTTGTCTCTAGAGCATATCCACAAAACGATAGCGGTAAATCGGTAAGAGACATCATAGATCGCACCATATCCAATAGAGTGCGATTACGACGTTCGGACACACCATTACGCTGAGGTGTTCCAGGCGGCGTGAGTTGTGAAACGATTCCACATTTCCTTAAGTTTGTACCAAATTCGTGACTTAAATATTCTCCTCCATGATCTGATCGTAAGAACTTTATTTTTCGGTCATGTTGACTCTCTACCTCATTCTGAAATTCCTTGAACTTTTCAAAGGTCTCAGACTTGTGTTTCATCAAGTAGACATACCCATATCTACTTAAGTCATCAGTGAGAGTGAGAACATAACGATATCCTCCACGAGCGTCAACGCTCATTGGACCGCACACATAGGAATGTATGATTTCCAATAAGTTGGTTGCTCGCTCCATTGTTCCGGAGAACGGAGTCTTGGTCATTTTGCCCATGAGGCATGGTTCGCATGTGTCAAATGATTCATAATCGAGAGACTCTAAAAGTCCATCAGCATGGATCTTCTTCATGCCCTTGACACCAATGTGACCAAGGCAGCAGTGCCACAAGTATGTGGGACTATCGTTATCAACCTTACATCTTTTGGTATTCACACTATGAATATGTGTAACATTACGTTCGAGATTCATTAAGAATAAACCATTGACCAGTGGGGCATGAACATAAAACATATCTCTCATATAAATAGAACAACCATTATTCTCGGATTTAAATGAGTAGCCATCTCGCATTAAACGAGATCCAGATACAATGTTCATGCACAAAGCTGGCACTAAATAACAATTATTGAGGTTTAAAACTAATCTCGTAGGTAAATGTAGAGGTAGCGTGCCGACGGCGATCACATCGACTTTGGAACCATTCCCGACACGCATCGTCACCTCGTCCTACGCCAGTCTCCGCTTATTCCGCATCTCCTGCTTTGAGTTAAAAATATGAGCAACGACACCGGTATCAAATAACCAGGAGCTACTACGAGTACTGGTAAGGTACACATCAATTACATGTATATCACATATACCTTCAGTGTTGCCGGCCTTCTTGTCCGCTAAGTATTTGGGGTAGTTCCGCTTCCAGTGACCCTTTCCTTTGCAATAAAAGCACTCAGTCTCAGGCTTGGGTCCATTCTTTGACTTCTTCTCGGCAATTGGCTTACCGGGTGCGGCAACTTCCTTGCCGTCCTTCTTGAAGTTCTTCTTACCCTTGCCTTTCTTGAACTTAGTGGTTTTATTGACCATCAACACTTGATGTTCCTTTTTGATTTCTACCTCAGCTGACTTCAGCATTGAAAATACTTCAGGAATAGTTTTCACCATCCCCTGCATATTGTAGTTCATCACAAAGCTCTTGTAGCTAGGTGGGAGCGACTGAAGGATTCTGTCAATGACCGCCTCGTCCGGGAGGTTAATGTCCAGCTGGGACAAGCAGTTGTGCAACCCAGACATTTTGAGTATGTGCTCACCGACAGAACTATTTTCCTCCATCTTACAACTATAGAACTTGTCGGAGACTTCATATATCTCGACCCGGGCATGAGCTTGGAAAACCATTTTCAGCTCCTCGAACATCTCATATGCTCCGTGTTGCTCAAAACGCTTTTGGAGCCCCGGTTCTAAGTTGTAAGCATGCCGCACTGAACGAGGGAGTAATCATTAGCACATGACTGCCAAGCGTTCATAACGTCTTGGTTCTCTGGGATGGGTGCTTCATCTAGCGGTCCTTCTAGGACATATGCTTTCTTGGCATCTATGAGGATGATCCTCAGGTTCCGGACCCAGTCCGTATAGTTGCTTCCATCATCTTCCAGCTTGGTTTTCTCTAGGAACGCGTTGAAGTTGAGCTTGACATGAGCGTTGGCCATTTGATCTAGAAGAAATTTTTGCAAAGGTTTTTAGACTAAGTTCATGATAATTAAGTTCATATAATCAAATTATTTAAGGAACTCCCACTCAGATTAGACATCCCTCTAGTCATCTAAGTGATACATGATCCGAGTCGACCAGGCCGTGTCCGATCATCACGTGAGACGGACTAGTCATCATCGGTGAATATCTCCATGTTGATCGTATCTTCCATACGACTCATTTTTTTGACCTTTCGGTCTCTTGTGTTCCGAGGCCATGTCTGTACATGCTAGGCTCGTCAAGTTAACCTAAGTGTTTATGCATGTGTAAATCTGTCTTACACCCGTTGTATGTGAACGTTAGAATCTATCACACCCGGTCATCACGTGGTGCTTCGAAACAATGAACTTTCGCAATGGCGCACAGTTAGGGGCAACACTTTCTTGAAATTATTATGAGGGGTCATCTTATTTACTACCGTCCTTCTAAGTAAACAAGATGCAAAAACATGATAAACATCACATGCAATCAAATAGTGACATGATATGGCCAATATCATATAGCTCCTTTGATCTCCATCTTCGGGGCTCCATGATCATCTTCTTCACCGGCATGACACCATGATCTCCATCATCGTGTCTCCATGAAGTTGCTCGCCAACTATTACTTCTACTACTATGGCTAACGGTTTAGCAATAAAGTAAAGTAATTACATAGCGTTTAATCATTAACACGCGGGTCATACAATAATTAAGACAACTTCTATGGCTCCTGCCGGTTGTCATACTCATCGACATGCAAGTCGTGATTCCTATTACAAGAACATGATCTCATACATCACATATATATCATTCATCACAACTTTTGGCCATATCACATCACAAGGCACATGCTGCAAAAAAAGTTAGACGTCCTCTAATTGTTGTTGCATGTTTTTACGTGGCTGTAATAGGGTTCTAGCAAGAACGTTTTCTTACCTACGTGAAAGCCACAACGTGATATGCCAAATTCTATTTACCCTTCACAAGGACCCTTTTCATCAAATCCGCTCCAACTAAAGTGGGAGAGATAGACACCCGCTAGCCACCTTATGCAACTAGTGCATGTCAGTCGGTGGAACCTGTCTCACGTATGTGTACATGTAAGGTCGGTCCAGGCCGCTTCATCCCACGATGCCGCCGAAACAAAATAAGACTAGTAGTGGCAAGAAAGTTGACAACATCTACGCCCACAACAAATTGTGTTCTACTCGTGCAAAGAGAACTACGCATAAACCTATCTCATGATGCCACTGTTGGGGAATGTTGCAGAAAATAAAAAATTTCTATGATTTCGCCAAGATCTATCTATGAGTTCATCTAGCAACGAGAGAGAGGAGTGCATCTAAATACCCTTGTAGATCGCAAGCGGAAGCGTTCAAGAGAACGGGGTTGAGGGAGTCGTACTCGTCGTGATCCAAATCACCGATGATCCTAGTGCTGAACGGAAAGCACCTCCGCGTTCAACACACGTACGGTTGGGGAAGACGTCTCCTCCTTCTTGATCCAGCAAGGTGGAAGGAGAGGTTGATGGAGATCCAGCAGCACGATGGCGTGGTGGTGGATGCAGCAGCGATCTTGGCAGGGCTTCGCCAAGCTTCTACGAGAGGGAGAGGTGTTGCATAGGGAGAGGGAGGCGCCAAGAGCATGGGTGCGGCTACCCTCCCTCCCCCCTCTTTATATAGGCCCCCTAGGGGGGCGCCGTCCCTAGGAGATGCAATCTCCAAGGATGCGGCGGCCAAGGGGGTGGCTTGCCCCCCAAGCCAAGTGGAGGCGCCCCCACCCCTAGGGTTTCCAACCCTAGGCGCAGGGGGGCCCAAGGGGGGGCGCACCAGCCCACCAGGGGCTGGTTCCCCTCCCACTTCAGACCATGGGGCCCTCCGTGATAGGTGGCCACACCCGGTGGACCCCCGGGACCGTTCCGGTGGTCCCGGTACAATATCTGTGACCCCCGAAACTTTCCCGATGGCCGAAACTTGACTTCCTATATATAATTATTTACCTGCGGACCGTTCCCGAACTCCTCTTGACGTCCGGGATCTCATCTGGGACTCCGAACAACTTTCGGGTTACTGCATACTCATATCTCTACAACCCTAGCGTCACCGAACCTTAAGTGTGTAGACCCTACGGGTTCGGGAGACACGCAGACATGACCGAGACGACTCTCCGGTCAATAACCAATGGCGGGATCTGGATACCCATGTTGGCTCCCACATGCTCCTCGATGATCTCATCGGATGAACCATGATGTCGAGGATTCAAGTAACCCCGTGTACAATTCCCTTTGTCAATCGGTATGTTACTTGCCCGAGATTCGATCGTCGGTATCCCAATACCTCGTTCAATCTCGTTACCGGCAAGTCACTTTACTCGTGCTGTAATGCATGATCCCATGACCAAACACTTGGTCACTTTGAGCTCATTATGATGATGCATTACCGAGTGGGCCCAGAGATACCTCTCCGTCATACGGAGTGACAAATCCCAGTCTCGATCCGTGTCAACCCAACATACACTTTTGGGGATACCTGTAGTGTACCTTTATAGTCACCCAGTTACGTTGTGACGTTTGGTACACCCAAAGCCCTCCTACGGTATCCGGGAGTTACACGATCTCATGGTTTAAGGAAAAGATACTTGACATTGAAAAAGCTCTAGCAAACGAACTACACGATCTTGTGCTATGCTTAGGATTGGGTCTTATCCATCACATTATTCTCCTAATGATGTGATCTCGTTATCAACGACATCCAATGTCCATAGTCAGGAAACCATGACTATCAGTTGATCAACGAGCTAGTCAACTAGAGGCGCACTAGGGACATGTTCTGGTCTATGTATTAACACATGCATTACAATTCCCGGATAACACAATTATAGCATGAATAACAGACAATTTATCATGAACAAGGAAATATAATAATAATCATTTTATTATTGCCTCTAGGGCATATTTCCAACAGATAAATCTGATCATAAACCCATAATTCATCGGATCTCAACAAACACACCGCAAAAAGAGATTACATCGAATAGATCTCCACAAGAGAGGGGGAGAACATTGTATTGAGATCCAAAAAGAGAGAAGAAGCCAGCTAGCTAATAACTGTGGACTCGTAGGTTTGAGGTAAACTACTCACAACTCATAGGAGGGGCAAGGATGTTGATGTAGAGGCCCTCTGTGGTCGATTCCCACTCCGGCAGAGTGCCGGCGAAGGCTCCAAGTTGGGATTTCGCGGATACAGAAGGTTACGTTGGTGGAAATTGTGTTTCGTTGTGCCCCTGGATGTTTTCGGGGTCCGTAGGTATATATAGGAGGAAGAAGTATGTCGATGGACGCTCGAGGGTCCCACGAGACAGGGGGCTCACCCTACAGGAGGGGCGCACCTTAAGGGGGGGGGGGGCGCCCTCCTATCTCGTGGAGGCTCCGGTTGTTTCTTGACTTGCACTCCAAGCTCTCCGGATCTTGTTCGTTCCAAAAATCACGCTCCCGAAGGTTTCCCGTTTGGACTCCGTTTGATATTCCTTTTCTTCAAAATACTGAAATAGGCAAAAAATAGCAATATGGGGCCCTCTGGTTAGTAGGTTAGTCACAAAAATGATAATAATGTATAAAATAAAGCCCATAAACGTCCAAAACATGTAATATAATAGCATGGAACAATAAAAAATTATAGATACCTTGGACACGTATCACCCAACCCAACACTACATTCCCTGTGGTTCCATCGCACCCGCACCATCCCTCCCCCCTAGTTGACGGTGACACTTCCTTCTGCAGAGAGGGGGCCACACCATGGATCCCCAAGATGGGCGTCTACGCATGCTACACCACTTTCAGACATGCATCAGAACCCGTGCGGTGTTTCGGTGGCATAGCTACACCCCGAAGGCCACACCAAATCCCAGTTGACCAGTAGATCTAGCCCTTTCTCTTCGCCGGACGGGCTTTGCCCGGTGGAATCTTCCACCTGGTTGCGATAGGTCAGCCCATAGCAACATCCCTGAACACGGTCTGGTCCCAACCCAACACTAGATTCCCTCCGGTTCCACCGCACCTGCACCATCCCCCTCTAAATTATGCAAGCACTACCTTCTGTAGAGGGGGCCACACCACGGAGCCACAACACGGGCGTCTACGCATGCCAAAACACTTTCACACATGCATCGGGACCCGTGCGATGTTTCGGTGTCATAGCTACACCCCAAAGGCCACCACGAATCCCGGTTGTCTAATAGATCTAGCCCTTTTAGTTTCGCCGGACG
>NC_041389.1:42633046-42633571 GCF_002162155.2 Triticum dicoccoides
GCATCGGGACCCGTGCGATGTTTTGGTGGCATAGCTACACCCCAAAGGCCACCAGGGATCCCGGTTGTCCAATAGATCTAGCCCTTTGACTTTTGCCGGACGAGCTTTGACCGGTGGACTCTTCCACCTTGTTGCGATAGGTCAGCCCATAGCAACATCCCCGAACACGGTCTGGACTCAACCCAACACTTGATTCTCTCCGGTTCCACCACACCCGCACCATCCCTCCCCCCTCTAAGTGACGGCGGCACTACCTTCCGTGGAGGGGGGCACACCATGGAGCCCCAAGACGGGCGTCTATGAATGCCAGAACACTTTCACACATGCATCGGGACCCGTGTGATGTTTCAGTGGCATAGCTACACCCCGAAGGCCACCCTGAATCCTAGTTGACCAGTAGATCTAGCCCTTTGACTTCGCTAGACGGGCTTTGGTCGGTGGACTCTTCCACCTGGTTTGCGATTGGTCATCCCATAGCAACATCTCCGAACTTGGTTTGGACCCAACCCAACACTAGATTCCCTC
>NC_041389.1:42633581-42634705 GCF_002162155.2 Triticum dicoccoides
CGATGTTTAGGTGGCATAGCTACACCCCGAAGGCCACCCCGAATCCGAGTTGACCAGTAGATCTAGTCCTTTGACTTTCGTAGGACGGGCTTTGCCCGGTGGAATCTTCCACCTGGTTTCGATAGGTCAGCCCATAGCAACATCCTTGAACACGTTCTGGTCCCAACCCAACACTAGACTCCCTCCGGTTCCACCGCACCTGCACCATCCCCCCTCTAAGTTATGCAAGAACTGCCTTCCATAGAGGGGGCCACACCACGGAGCCCCAAGACGAGCGTCTATGCATGCACGAACACTTTCACACATGCATCGGCACCCATGCGATGTTTTGGATGGAATAGCTACACCCCAAAGGCCACCAGGGATCCCGATTGTCCAATAGATCTAGCCCTTTGACTTTCGCCAGACGAGCTTTGACCGGTGGACTCTTCCACCTTGTTGCGATAGGTCAGCCCATAGCAACATCCCCGAACACGGTCTGGACCCTACCCAACACTAGATTCCCTCCGGTTCCACCACACCCGCACCATTCCTCCCCCCTCTAAGTGACGGCGGCACTGCCTTCCGTGGAGGGGGGGCACACCACGGAGCCCCAAGACGGGCGTCTATGAATGCCAGAACACTTTCACACGTGCATCGGGACCTGTGTGATGTTTTGTTGGCATAGCTACACCCCGAAGGCCACCCTGAATCCTAGTTGACCAGTAGATCTAGCCCTTTGACTTTGCTAGACGGGCTTTGGTCGGTGGACTCTTCCACCTGGTTGCGATTGGTTATCCCATAGCAACATCCCCGAACTTGGTTTGGACCCAACCCAACTTTAGATTCCCTCCGGTTCAAATGCACCAGCACCATCCCCCCTCTATGTGATGGCGGCACTGCCTTCTGTAGAGGGGGCCACACCACCGAGCCCCAAGACGGGCGTTTACTCATTCCATAACACTCCACGCATGCATCGGGGCCCGTGCGATGTTTAGGTGGCATAGCTACACCCTGAAGGCCACCCCGAATCCCAGTTGACCAGTAGATCTAGCCCTTTCACTTTCGTCGGACGGGCTTTGCCCGATGGAATCTTCCACCTGGTTGCGATAGATCTGCCCATAGCAACATCGCGGAACACGGTC
>NC_041389.1:42634715-42635359 GCF_002162155.2 Triticum dicoccoides
GCATCGGGACCCATGCGATGTTTCAGTGGCATAGCTACACCCCGAAGGCCACCCTGAATCCCAGTTGACCAGTAGATCTAGGCCTTTGACTTCGCTAGACAGGCTTTGGTCGGTGGACTCTTCCACCTGTTTGTGATTGGTCAGCCTATAGCAACATCCCTGAACTTGGTTTGGACCCAACCCAACACTAGATTCCCTCCGGTTCCACCGCACTTGCACCACCCCCCCTCTATATTATGCATTCACTGCCTTCCATAGAGGGGGGCCACACCACGGAGCCCCAAGACGGGCGTCTACGAATGCAAGAACACTTTCACACATGCATCAGGACCCGTGCGATGTTTCGGATGGCATAGCTAAACTCCAAAGGCCACCAGGGATCCCGGTTGTCCAATAGATCTAGCCCTTTGACTTTCGCCGGACGATCTTTGACCGGTGGACTCTTCCACCTGGTTGCGATAGGTCAGCCCATAGCAACATCCCCGAACACGGTCTGGACCCAACCCAACACTAGATTCCCTCCAGTTCCACCACACCCGCACCTTCCCTCCCCCCTCTAAGTGATGGCGGCACTGTCTTCCGTGGAGGGGGGGGGCACCAGGGAGCCCCAAGACGGGCGTCTACGCATGCCAAAACACTTTCAC
>NC_041389.1:42635744-42636269 GCF_002162155.2 Triticum dicoccoides
GCATCGGGACCCGTGCGATGTTTTGGTGGCATAGCTACACCCCAAAGGCCACCAGGGATCCCGGTTGTCCAATAGATCTAGCCCTTTGACTTTTGCCGGACGAGCTTTGACCGGTGGACTCTTCCACCTTGTTGCGATAGGTCAGCCCATAGCAACATCCCCGAACACGGTCTGGACTCAACCCAACACTTGATTCTCTCCGGTTCCACCACACCCGCACCATCCCTCCCCCCTCTAAGTGACGGCGGCACTACCTTCCGTGGAGGGGGGCACACCATGGAGCCCCAAGACGGGCGTCTATGAATGCCAGAACACTTTCACACATGCATCGGGACCCGTGTGATGTTTCAGTGGCATAGCTACACCCCGAAGGCCACCCTGAATCCTAGTTGACCAGTAGATCTAGCCCTTTGACTTCGCTAGACGGGCTTTGGTCGGTGGACTCTTCCACCTGGTTTGCGATTGGTCATCCCATAGCAACATCTCCGAACTTGGTTTGGACCCAACCCAACACTAGATTCCCTC
>NC_041389.1:42636279-42637403 GCF_002162155.2 Triticum dicoccoides
CGATGTTTAGGTGGCATAGCTACACCCCGAAGGCCACCCCGAATCCGAGTTGACCAGTAGATCTAGTCCTTTGACTTTCGTAGGACGGGCTTTGCCCGGTGGAATCTTCCACCTGGTTTCGATAGGTCAGCCCATAGCAACATCCTTGAACACGTTCTGGTCCCAACCCAACACTAGACTCCCTCCGGTTCCACCGCACCTGCACCATCCCCCCTCTAAGTTATGCAAGAACTGCCTTCCATAGAGGGGGCCACACCACGGAGCCCCAAGACGAGCGTCTATGCATGCACGAACACTTTCACACATGCATCGGCACCCATGCGATGTTTTGGATGGAATAGCTACACCCCAAAGGCCACCAGGGATCCCGATTGTCCAATAGATCTAGCCCTTTGACTTTCGCCAGACGAGCTTTGACCGGTGGACTCTTCCACCTTGTTGCGATAGGTCAGCCCATAGCAACATCCCCGAACACGGTCTGGACCCTACCCAACACTAGATTCCCTCCGGTTCCACCACACCCGCACCATTCCTCCCCCCTCTAAGTGACGGCGGCACTGCCTTCCGTGGAGGGGGGGCACACCACGGAGCCCCAAGACGGGCGTCTATGAATGCCAGAACACTTTCACACGTGCATCGGGACCTGTGTGATGTTTTGTTGGCATAGCTACACCCCGAAGGCCACCCTGAATCCTAGTTGACCAGTAGATCTAGCCCTTTGACTTTGCTAGACGGGCTTTGGTCGGTGGACTCTTCCACCTGGTTGCGATTGGTTATCCCATAGCAACATCCCCGAACTTGGTTTGGACCCAACCCAACTTTAGATTCCCTCCGGTTCAAATGCACCAGCACCATCCCCCCTCTATGTGATGGCGGCACTGCCTTCTGTAGAGGGGGCCACACCACCGAGCCCCAAGACGGGCGTTTACTCATTCCATAACACTCCACGCATGCATCGGGGCCCGTGCGATGTTTAGGTGGCATAGCTACACCCTGAAGGCCACCCCGAATCCCAGTTGACCAGTAGATCTAGCCCTTTCACTTTCGTCGGACGGGCTTTGCCCGATGGAATCTTCCACCTGGTTGCGATAGATCTGCCCATAGCAACATCGCGGAACACGGTC
>NC_041389.1:42638528-42653105 GCF_002162155.2 Triticum dicoccoides
AGCAACATCCCCGAACTTGGTTTGGACCCAACCCAACACTAGATTCCCTCCGGTTCCATCGCACCAGCACCATCCCCCCCTCTATGTAATGGGGGCACTTCCTTCCGGTGAGGGAGGCACACCACGGATCCCCTAGACGGGCGTCTATGCATGCCGTAACACTTCCACACATGCATCGGGACCCGTACGATGTTTAGGTGGCATAGCTACACCCCGAAGGCCACCCCGAATCCCAGTTGACCAGTAGATCTAGCCCTTTGGCTTTCGTTGGACGGGCTTTGCCCGATGGAATCTTCCACCTGCTTGCGATAGTTCAGCCCATAGCAACATCCCTGAACACGGTCTAGTCCCAACCTGTCAGGGGTTGGGTACGACATATGCCAAAGGATGTCTTATCATGGTGGGAGCGAGTAGAACGTCGCCGGTGCCCGGAAGCGGGATGAGGCGAAGACATGCACGCCGGCGGAACTTACCCAGCTTCAGGGATCTCCGTGGAGATAACACCCCTACTGCTGCTCAGCGGGGTCTCCGCATGGTCACTATGGCAAAGTGGGTACAATGGTGCTCCTAGAGCTGTTTCTGGAGGTAGGAGAGGGCAAGGCTAGCTCTCTCTTTCCTATGTTCTAGGGTCTACTGCTATTTGGATCCAAACCCTTTGCATTGGCTCTCTTGGGGGTTTATATAGGCCTACCCCTAGGGGTACAACGGTAATCCGGCTGGGCGCGGGTCCCAGCCGTTTGTCTCTCAGGCCGTCGTCTTCTCCGCCGACTACTGGGGCCCACCGACTGGCGGGCCCCACGGACAGGCTTGGTCATGAGGTCATGGCAAGAGTGCCGCCGTCTGGCGGGCATTCACTGTCGCCATTCCCCATCTTGTCTGATTAATGGCGTGGGAGGGGCCGGTCGACTCCAGGGGGTCGACTCCCACGGGGCCGTCTTCGTGGCTCTCTTGCCGTCTTCGGTACTCCCGCTGACAGGCGGTCCCGCCGTCCTTGGGCTGTACAAGTAGGCGTCATGGGCACAGTGAGCTGCCCACTAAGGCTGAGGTTAGGGCCGGCATGGCAACAGTGCCGCACTGTACTGGAGATCTCCATCAATACGGCGCATTGTAGCCATGCCAGCCCCTCATAGGCGGGGAAGAGATGGCCACGCTGTGACCGCTCCCCGCCCTATCCACTGCGGCGCAGGCAGGGGGTGGTTGGAGTCGCGGGCCGACTACCCCCAGCCGGCTTCTCTGGAAGTCGCCAGGTGAGAGTCGGTATATCTTGGAGTCGTCCCTGGGATTCGGCATATCTTGGAGTCGCCAGTTGAGAGTCGGCTTATCTTGGATTCGTCCCTGGGACTCGGCATATCTTGTAGTCGTCCCTGGGACTCGGCATATCTTGGAGTCGCCAGTTGAGAGTCGGCTTATCTTGGAGTCATCCCTGGGACTCGTCATATCTTGGAGTCGTCCCTGGGACTCGGCTTGAGGGGCGCAACCTGTCCCGATGTCTTGAAAGGTTCTGGGGCTCGGGTTGGCCTACCCGGGGCCCATTACTCCAACAGTAGTCCCTGAAGCTGGTGAGGCTCCGCTGATACTGCGTCATGGGGCTTCAATTGTTTCATTCCTCTGGTGGTGGAATCTGGGCTTCGCTTGCCTTCTTCCTTCAGGCCGACTATCCGGAATCGAACTCGCAGAGGTCCGTCTTGCTCCCTAAGTAGTTCGAACGTCACGACGGGAAACCAGGCGCGTGCCTGATACACTTCCCCGTGGTCGCCCGTTACTGCCCCGTCGCTCGGCGCCACGTGGCGAGGTCAGTCTGCCTACCCACGCACGTGTCGAGACATGCCGTCAGGTGGAGCCCGCCACTACCGTGCCTAGGTATCCGAACGGATCCGTTGCAGCTGCGCGGATGGTTGGGTTTCCCACGTAGTTACTGCGCGCCGTAACTTCATGGGGAAATCGTGGGGGAGGGCATGGGGTCCCATGCGCAGTTAATCCGACGCCCGCCCCATCGGCTTCTCAGCCTATGAGGCTATAAGTAGGCGGGGGAGAGGAGCGGCGAAGCACGCGCGCCCATCTTCCCTGCTCCCCCTCCCCCTCCTGCCTCCTCTACTTCCTGTCTCCTTCTTGCCGCCGTCGTGCTGCACCACGCCGCTCCTGCCACGATGAGCTCTTCCTCTGCCGCCGCGGCTCCCGCCGTGCGCTCCGGCGTGTGGGACGGCTCCGTCGTGGACGACGACCTCATCGAGTTTCTTCACAAGACGCGCCGCCTCCCCGGTGCAAACCTCGTGCGAGCCCGCGCCGCGCCGGTGGGGGAAATACTGTCGGCGCCGGAGGAGGGCGAGCGGGTCATTTTCCGCTCGCACCTCATGCGCGGCCTGGGATTGCCGGCGAGCTGCTTCTTCCGCTCCTTCTTGGAGCTCCACGGGCTCCAGCCGCACCACCTCACACCGAACACGGTGGTACTGCCGGATGCCTTCGCCACCCTGTGCGAAGGCTTCCTCGGCGTTCTGCCCACCAACGAGCTGTGGGGAGAATTCTTCCAATCCAAGCTTGACACGCACGTCGCCGGCGTGCCGGCCCAGTGCGGCGCCTTCATCGCAATGCGGCGAACGACAGCCGACAATCCGTTTCCCTCCATCCCGCTGATCAAGTCGCTGAGGATGTGGCAGCGGTCTTATTTCTACGTGAGGAACGTCGCCCCAGACAGCAACTGGTCAATCTGCCGCCTTACGAAGCCGGCGCACCGGCTGGGTGGCTCCCCAGCTGGTCTCACCGAGTCAAGACGCTGACTCCTGCCGGAGCCGCCACCGTAGCGCGACTCCGAGTTTTGACGCAGTCGGAGGGCCTGGTTGGAGCCGACTTGCTGGCCGCCTTCGTGGCGCGCCGAGTCCTCCCTCTCCAAGGGCGGCCTCATCTGACCAGTCAGATGAGAGACCACAGGGACCCAAGTCGGATGTGCACCAGGGACGTGCCCCACGCGGAAGTGGCGAACTTGGTGAACCACATCGCAAACTGAGAGCTTGCAGCGGACTGGCAGTTCGGCAAGGAGCCGTACTCGCGCGCCAACCCCCCTCCGGTGGTAAGTCGCATCTCTTGTTGCTCTTGTTTTATTTGTAGCCGAATCCGACTTCTGATCTTTCGGTTTCTTTGAGTCAGAATCCCCTCATTCAGCCTGCAGCCGACATCGAAAGACCGCCCCGCGAGTTCGTCCCTGACCGGGCGGAGAGCGATGTCGATGACCCCGACTTGGGGGCGGTGGCGATGGAGGCCGACGCCGATGGCGGAGGCAGGGGAGAGGGAAGCAGCTTCAGGCCCTCGGCCACCTTCACCGACTGGCCTGAAGACGATGTCGAAGGGGAAGTCGCCGCGCGCCGCCAGCCAAGGGCTGGCCCGCTGGGTACGAGTTCCTCCGCCGGCCAAAGTGGCGCGAAGAGGCGCCACGCCAGAACGAGTTCACTCGGAGGCAAGCCGAAGAAGTTCAAGGGGGCGGCCGCCGCGACCAGACGGGAGGAGGCAGCCGCGAAGGCCAACTGTTTCCGCAAGGAAGTGAAGAGGCCGCCATTGATCTCTGCGTAAGTGCCTCTGCCTTCGCCTTATTTTCCTTTGGTGAATTCTGTCCGAGTCTTTTACACCCCCTCCTTGCTTCAGGGCTCCACTTATCCTTGAGAGGGTCGCCGACCCCTCCGTCATGGGGTCGGTGGAGACGTCCGCCAACACTCGGCGGGTTGACCCCGCTGTCGACCTCCGAGAGGCGACGGAGCAAAACGCGCGGGAGATGCGCGACGAGGAGGAGGCCGACCGCCTGGAGAAAGCAGAGGCCGAGAAGGCGGCGGCCTCCGCCCAGAAAAAACTGGACGAGGCCGAAGCCGCCGTTACGACAAGGCGGCAAGCCGAGGAGGCCACACACCGCAAATCGGCGTTGCTCATCATCCCGCTGTCCTCCACGCCGCCGCCCCCGGAGTTCACGGGGCAGACTGGAGAAGCCGGCACTGAGAACCCCATCGTGGAGAAGGAAAGCGGCGAGGCCTCCATGCCGGACACGCTCGTGCCGCCACCGCCGCCTCCGCCGCCGTCTGGGAGCGCGCGTGGAGAACAGTCGGCGGGCCTGCCGGTGCCGCCGACTGCGGACGAGTCTGAGGCGAGGCTGCTCCTCCAAGTTGCCTCGCCAGTGCGCCGCCATCTTGATAAGGCGACATCGGCGCCGCAACCCTTGGAGACCGGTGCCGCCAGCTCGGCCTTCCCAGACGCCGAGGCGATGAGCGTCGCGCCCGTCGGGTGGGTGCGCGGACGCGGTATAGGTCCACTGAACCAGGCGCTTCAAGACGTCCAGGCGAAGCTGCGAGCCGAGGGTGACGCCCTCCAATACTGCACAACGGCGCATTTGGCATCGCGAACGGCCGTCCGAGTATGCCTTCTTCTTTTGATTCTTGTTTTTCTTGTTCTTCTCTATGGGGGCGCGCCAGCGGACCCATTGGGTGTAGTCCCCGAGTTTCGGGACGGCTACTAAGCAGGCGGTTCGGAACTCCCTCTGGTGAGTTCCAAATATTTAACTTTGTCAGAAATGCTTACTATAGGAGTATCACAACCTCCGCGCGACTGCCTTCAACCGCAATGTTGAGGAGCTGGGCAAGCGGACCGCCGACTTGTCAAAGAACCGGAGTGAGTCCTTCTTCTTTTTCGCAGGGGCGCGCTGGCGCACCCGCGGGCTGTAGTCCCCAAGATTCGGGCCGACTGCTAAGCAGTCGGGCCAGATCTTCTCAGCGACTTTCTTTGTTGACGACTTATCATCTTTTCTTTTTTCTTCTTCAGGGGCCAACGCCACTCTTAAGCGGCAGCTGGGCGAGGCCAACACCGCCCTGCGCGCCAAGTGGGAGGAGTGCAGCAAGCTTCTCACGGAGCGTGATCTGCTAGCTGCGCAGCTGGCGGAGCAAAAGGAGCTGCTCAAGAAGGCGCAGGAGGAGGCAGATAAGAAAGAGGCTGCGCTCCTGGCCAAGTTCGAGAGCGAGCACTCCTCCTGGACCGACAAGGAGGCGCAGCTTACTTCCAGCTTCCATGAGATTGAGAACATCATCGATGGTGAGTTTCTTGGTATCCTTTGAGCCGCAGACTGTGGGTCGGGCCGACTTTTGACTCTGACTTGTTTCTTTTTTGTCTTGGCAGACTTCTTCCCTGGCCACTCGCAGGTAGTCACTTAGGCCATCGAGGCTGATCGCAAGGCACGGAGGGAAAATGGTGCGGAGATCGCTGCTACGCCCCCCTGACCATCGACGAGCAGCTTCTGAGTATCGAGGCCCATCTTCGGCCGGCCCATCGGTTGATGCGCCGGCTTCAGCGTGCCGGCGCCCAGACGGTTGCCGCTTTGTGGCCAGAGACGCCAGTTCTACGCACTGCCAGTCAGACTGCCGACTGGCGGGAGGTCGTAGCCGGCCGTCTTGAAGCCTGGAAGGGTTCCACGGCTCAGGCCGGAGCGCGTCGTGCCTTGGAATTTGTTAAGGCGTGGTATCCGGGGCTGGACCTAGACCGGCTAGCCGCGTTCCGGTCAGAGGCCCAGGCGGAGCTGGTGGCTGTGGAGGGCGCCCTTGTCGAGCGTGCAGCGGCGATTGCCGACTACACAGACACCAGAGTCTTCATCCCTGAGCGGGCTGCAGGCGGCGAGGAGGTGCCGCCGGAGTGGTTCGGGATGAATCCGGACTATGACGAGGACTTGGCAGAGGTGATTGGCTCCAGCACCGAGGAGGAAGACAAGGCGGAGGACGAAGGCGAGACGGAGTCGCCAGAAGACGGAGCGGGCGACCAGCCTCAGCTCGACCGCGCCTCCAGCAACGAGCCGTGTCCGGGGAAGGCGACTGCCGCCGGAGACGATCAAGCCGAGACTGCCCAGCCGGCCGCCCCAATGCCTGACACCGCCATCTCCTCCGACCCTCCGAACCCGGATGCCGCCTCCTAGGCTGCCGTCTTTGCCTCTGCTTTATCTGCCTTAGTAGTCTTTGACAAACTTTGTTAAATTCGAACAGTTCCACCCGCGGGGTGTATCTTGAATTTCTACTTGATGATTCGGCCAAGGGCCTATGTAATTATTTATCTGAGTTCTATCTTTCCTTGCTCATTGCCCTTTTGGCTTTTCCCTTTGCCGCCTTCCCTTAGTCGCTGCCTTGCCAGTCGGACAACCGCTCTGCGGACTGCCGTTGGATCAAACGCCTGGCTACTTTGGGAAGGCAAGTACTTGGCCATTTTTAGAGTCTTTTTAACAAGTCGGATAGAAAACGGTAAGCCGACTACTAAAGAGTCGGCTTTCCTTGATAGAGGCTAGTAGAAAGCGGCGAGTCGACTACTCATGAGTCGGCTTTTGCTTCAAAGATGCTGGAGGCCGTCTTACGCTATGTTTGTGCTTTGGGTCCTTAGCCATTTTTCGTGTGGGCGCCCGTTCTTCCTCACTCCTGCCAACCAAACAGTCGCCCTGCGAGCTGCGGCTTTTGACAGGAGACGGCTTAGGCACCGCACACTACTTGTCTGACTGCGGGAAGCATCTCATAGCGCGAGGCGGCGAGTCCCCGGGCTGACTAGTCGGGCCCGGTGCCAAGCGGTCATTAACAAAGAGTAATATACTCGAAGGCATAATTCTTATCATACAGATAACAAAAAAGGGCAGTCCCCGAGCTCGTCTCGGGGGGCCCAAAGTATTGGGACTTTAATACAAAGGGTAGCGTGATACATACTGCTTCAACTGTAAAATCTTCGGAGAAGATTTGCATTCCACGGGCGTTCTGTCTCTTTGCCGGAGTCGTCCCTTTTGCATGCTCGGGGCTTCTGAGCGTCGATCAGGTAGTAGGAGTCGTTTCCCAGCACCTTGCTGACAAAGAAGGGGCCCTCCCAAGGTGCTGACAGCTTGTGCTAGCTGGCTGTTCACTGGATCAGTCGGAGCATAAGGTCGCCCTCTTGGAAAGATCTTGGCCTGACCTTCCTATTGTAGTATCGGCGCAGACTCTGCTGGTAGATGCTGGACCGCCTGAGTGCCAACAACCGGCCCTCTTCCAGCAGATCAACGCCATCTTGACGTGCTTCTTCTGCTTCTTCCTTGGTGTACATGGTGACTCGCGGGGAGTCGAACTCTATGTCCGTCGGGATGACGGCTTCGGCACCGTACACGAGGAAGAAGGGTGTGAAGCCGGATGACTTGTTTGGAGTCGTGCGCAGACTCCAGAGGACGGCTGGCAATTTGTCAAGCCAAAAGCTGGCCGAACGCTCCAGTGGTTCGACCACTCGAGGCTTTATGCCAGACAGGATGAGGCCATTTGCTCGGTCTACCTAGCCGTTTGACTACGGATGGGCAACAGACGCTAAGTCCAGTCGGATGCCCTGAGTCGCGCAAAAACGGGCCAAGGCACCTTTGGCAAAATTTGTGCCGTTGTCGGTGATGATGCTGTGCGGTATGCCATACCGAGTCGTGATGTCGGCGATGAAGGTCACTACAGTCGGACCATTCAACTTCTTGATGGGCTTCACTTCTATCCAGTTGGTGAACTTGTCCACAGCAACAAGTAAGTGAGTTAGGCCGCCTCGTGCTGTTTTGAATGGTCCCACCATGTCCAGGCCCCAAACCGCAAAGGGCCACGAAATGGGGATAGTCTTGAGTGCGGAAGCCGGCTGATGTGGCTTGGAGCGGAACATCTGGCATCCCTTGCACTTTTGGACTAACTCTTTGGCCTCTTCCAGGGCAGTTGGCCAGAAGAAATCGTGTCAGAAGGCTTTGGCGACGAGTGCTCTCGAGGCCACATGGTGGCCGCACTCGCCTTCATGAATGTCTTTGAGAATTGCTTGGCCTTGCTCTGGCTCGACGCAGCGCTGGTAGACCCCAGTGACACTACGCGTGACCAGCTCTCTGTTGACTATGGTGTAGGCTGCCGCTCGACGTTGTACTTGCCGAGCCAGGATTTCATCAGTTGGCATCTCTTTGCTTACTAGGAACTTGAGGATGGGCTGGGCCCATGAGGGTGCTGCTATTTCTTCAAGTGTCAGTACTGCGACTTGGACGAGGGCGGCTGGGCTGGGAGGCGGCATGCTGGAGTCCGCAGCAGCTTGCTGACTTGACGACGTCCTCGGGCCGATTGGAGCGGTCCCTGGGCCGAGCTCTGGAGTCTTAGGTATGGCCGCCGCAGTCCCCGGGCCGGGTTCTGAAGTCCCCGGGCCGGCTTTGACTGCAGCGCTCTTGGAGTCGGATCCGACTTCTTCGGGTGGAGTCGGCACAAAGATTGAGTCTGAGTCTGGTGAAGGCTTGATAGACGGCTTGAGGAGGCGCCAAAGGGCGACGCCGGATCGTATTGCTTGGCGGGTGGAGCCGATTCGTGCCAAGGCGTCTGCATGGTCGTTGTCGTTCCTTGGCACGTGGAGGAACTCGCACCCCTCGAAATATCCACAGAGTTGTTGCACAAGGAAGCGGTAGCTCGCCATGTTTGCGTCCTTGGCGTCCCACTCGCCAGATGATTGCTGGACCACCAAGTCAGAGTCGCCATAACACAGGATCCGGCGAATGCCGAGTTCTTTGGCAAGCCGGAGCCCGTGAATGAGCGCCTCGTACTCGTCCACGTTGTTGGAGGCAGCGAAATGGATCTACAACGCATATCTGAGCTTGTCTCCCTTGGCGGAAGTGAGGACGACGCCGGCTCCCAAGCCGGTGCGCATCTTGGAGCCATCAAAGTGCATCCGCCAATGGGTGGAGTCAGGCGCTGGTGGCAGATACTGGGTCTCGGTCCAATCCACGAGGAAGTCGGCCAGTGCTTGCGACTTGATGGTGGTGCGGGGCTCGTAGTAGATGGTGTAGGGAGCCAGGTCGATGGCCCATTTGGCCACTCAGCCAGAAGCATCTCGGCTTCCGATGATCTCGGCTAGTGGGGCTGTGCAGACCATAGTGATTGGATGCTCCTGGAAGTAAGGCTTCAATTTCTTGGCGGCGAAATGCACGCCGTAGCACATCTTCTGGTAGTGGGGGTAGTTCTGCTTGGAGACCGACAGTACTTCACTCAGGTAATATACCGGTCTCTGGACAGGTAGCGCCTTGCCTTCCTCTTTGCGCTCGACTACAATGACTGTGCTGACTACCCGGCTGGTGGCGGCAATGTATAGGAGCATGGGCTCCTTGGGAATCGGAGCCGCCAGCACAGGGGGAGTAGTCAACATTTTCTTCAGTTGGAGAAAGGCCTCGTCCGCCTTGGGAGTCCATTCAAAAAAGGTTGTCTTCTTCATGAGCTGATACAAGGGGACAACCTTCTCGCCCAGCCGACTGATGAATCGGCTGATGGACGCCAAACAACTGGTGAACTTCTGCACATCTAACAGTCGTCTGGGTGCTTCCATCCTCTCGATGGCCTTGATCTTCACAGGGTTGCACTCTATGCCGTGTTCAGAGACCAGGAAACCAAGGAGCTGGCCGGCTGGTACTCCGAAGACGCACTTCTCGGGGTTGAGCTTGATCTGGAATCGGCGCAGGTTCTCAAAGGTTTCCTTGAGGTCTTCCAACAGTGTCCCACGTTTTTCCGTCTTCACTACCACGTCATCCACGTAGACGTGGGCATTTCTGTCGAGTTGCTTGAGGAGGCACTTCTGCATGCAACACTGAAAGGTGGCGCCGGCATTCCTCAAGCCGAACGTCATGGTCAGGTAGCAAAAGGCACCAAATGGCGTGATGAAGGCGGTCTTCAGTCTGTTGGCCGGGTTCAGCTTGATCTGGTGATATCCAGAATATGCATCTAAGAAACTCAACAGCTCGCATCTGGTTGTGGAGTCTATCACCTGATCAATTCTAGGCAGAGCGAATGGGTCCTTGGGACAGGCTTTATTGACGCTTGTGTAGTCGATACACATCCGCCACTGCTTGTTCTTCTTCAGCACCAGCACTGGGTTCGCCAGCCACTCTGGGAAAAACACTTCCATAATGAAGCCGGCTGCCAGGAGCTGGGCTATCTCTTCTCCAACAACTCTTCTCTTCTCTTCTGATAGGCGGCGCAAGGGCTACCTGACGGGCTTCATATCAGACCGGACATATAATTTGTGCTCGGCGAATTCCGTCGGTACACCTGGCATGTCTTTAGGGGACCATGCAAAGATGTCTCGATTCTCACGGAGGAAATCGACGAGCTTGCCTTCCTATTTGCTGTCAAGGTTTGTACCCATGACAGCGTACCTCTCTGGGTGCTCCGGGTCCAAATGTATCTTCTTCGTTTCTCTCGCCGGCTTGAATGATCCTTCTGCTTCCGACTCCTTGGGGTCGGGCGACAACTCGGGCTGCTTGCCGGCCATCGCCACAACCTGATCAAGAAGCCATTTCTCAGCTGCGATCACCAAGGACTCAGCCAGCCGGCTGCTTTCGGCCGCGCAAGTGGACGACTTTCTGTAGTCGCCGGCCACGGTTAGAATTCCCTTGGAGATCGGCATCTTCATATTGAGGTAGGCGTAGTGGGGGACCGCCATGAACTTGGCCAAAGCAGGTCGGCCAAGCAACGCATGGTACAGGCTTTCGAGGTCCACCACTTCGAACCAAACTGGCTCTCGATGGAAATGATCTTTGTCCCCAAAGAGGACGTCTATCAGGATCTTGCAGATTGGTGAGCAGGAAAGGCCAGGGACAATGCCGTGGAACATAGTCCGGCTGCTCTGAAGCTATCTTCGCTTGATTCCTAACTTTTCCATCGTGTCCTTGTATAGGATGTTGATACTGCTGCCTCCGTCTATCAGTACTCGCGAGAAACGGGCGGCCCGCCTATCTGTGACGAGTGTGGCGCCTAAGACCAGGGCGTACGAGCCCGGATTCGGAATCACCTCTGGGTGGTCAGCTCTGCTCCAACTGATAGGTCTTTCCGACGCGACTGCGTTCACCTCTGGAGTGCTTGACGCGACTGCGTTCACCTCTTGCTGCTGCTGGCGCCGGCTTCATCGGTCGTCAGCCACACTGGTGAACACCACATAGGCTCCATGATCATCTGGGAACTCGTCTTGTATCGTGCCGACTGGCCTAATAGCCGGCTGCTGGGGCGGTGGTGGAGGAGGCGGCCCAGCAGGCGGGGGAGGGAGTAGGCCGTCTCCCTTGGCGATTCTGGTCAGCCAGTGGCATTTCCGGGTGGTGTGGTTAGACGGCTTCGCGCCGCTGTGGAACTTGCAGGGGCCATCCAGGGTCTGCTCATAGGAGAACGCCAGCAACCAGTTGGACTTGCCGCCCTTCTGCTGCTTGGTCGGAGGCTGTCCATCCGGCTATTGGTCGTCGACTGTCACCACTTGCCGGTTGTTGGAAGCCGGCTGTGGGGCCATGCGCTTGTGGTCGCTTTGCTGCTGCCGCCGACTGGTGTCCCCAGCCGGAGTTCTTGGAGCCTGAGGGGCGACTTTGCCAGTCGCACTAACTTGAATCTCCGCCTTCATGGAGGAGTCAGCCGTGGCGTACTTGTCTGCTGTGATCAGCAGCTCATCGAGGGTCTCCGGCTCGTCGCAGAGGAACTTGTGTTTGAGGAGGGTGCCTTCCCTGCACCCTGGCATTAAAGTACTCGATAGCCTGCACCTTGTGCATGCCCTCGCAGGAGTTCCGGAGCTCGGCCCAGCGCATGAGGTAGTCGCGAGTGGACTCGTCGGGGCCTTGCACGCACAAGGAGAGTTGGCGAGGCTTGGGAGGTCGCTTGTACGTGCTTGTGAAGTTGCGGATGAAGGCCTCGGTGAAGTTGACCCAGCTGTTGATGATACGAGGCTTCAGACTGTTCAACCATGTCCGGGCCGTGCCCTGGAGCATGAGCGGGACATATCTTATGGCAACACGCTTGTAGTTGTTTGCTATATTGACAGTTGTGGAGTAATCAATCAACCAGTCCTCCGTCTTCACGGTGCCGTTGTATTTGGGCGTGTCTCGAGGGAGCGTGAACCCTTTGGGAAAGGGCTCATCTCGGATGCGGGGTCCGAAACAGGGAGGACCCAACTCGTCATCTTCTTCCAGCGTCAGGGATCGGTGGAGTCGGTCGATCCGGTGGCGGGCATCATTCTCTCTGACTCCCTCTCGGCGGCCAAGGCGGTCGACGAGAGTCGGATGCTCTACGGGCGGCGGGGAGACTCGCCTTTCTCTGCTAGGAGGGGGAGGCAGATAGTCGTCCCGCCATTCCACCGCTTTGGGGCGGCCGTCTTGGTCGCGCTCGATGGTGATGCGAGTCCGACTGTGGCTGACAGCCGACTCCTTGTCTTTCTTTCCGCGGACCCCGCCAGTCGGCGTCCGAGACGTCGCGCCTTGATCTCGGCGGGGTGGCGGGTCGTCGTTTTGTCGTCGCGGCGCCTCCATGCGACAGCCGACTTCATTCCGCGCGACAGCAGTGTCGAGGAGTTGCTAAACTCGCTCGGTCATCAGGCGGCGCTCTTCTCCTTCGAAGTTGCCGAGCTTGTCTGTCGCTGCCTGGGCGGCGCGAATGTTCTCCGCAGGCGTGGCATATACGGGGCGATCGGCCCCGAACAGATTGGCGATTGCCACGCCGCGTTGCCGGACCGCACCAAGGCGGCTAGGCCCAGTCGGAACCGTCGAGCCACCCACGGTGCGATCCATCTCACGTTGGTAGGCCTCCGACAAGCGTCTCATGCTTGCCAGCTTCTTCGCGCCCTCAATGAGCTGAAGGCGGCGCGCATCCAGCGTCTCGGCATCAGCGTCTCCCGGAATCGGCGCGGTCAGGTCTCGCAGAGCCACGTCGAGCGGGTCGTGAGCTCCCTCGCCGTGATCGAGGACGAGGACCTCCGTGACGGTGATTCCGCCGCTCCCCGCGTAAGGGAGCGGCTCATCGTAGACCACCACATTGGTGGGGAACGCGTCGAGCGACGCGGTGTCAAAGTCGACCAGCATCGGGTCGGTGGATCCTATGGACTCCAGGTCCACGGCAGGCTTGCCGACGACGTGGACTTGATCGAGGAGACCCGCGAGGTGGCTCTCGGGGCCGCTCGTGCCTGTGTCGGACGTAGGCTCATCGGAGAGGCGAACCTCGCCGATAAGCTCGGCGAGGCAGCTGGCCATGCAGGAAATCTCAGCACCGTGCAGCATGTTGGCGCAGACGCCATCTGGTGTGCTGGGCTGGCTGTGCTCGCCAGGGAGGAAAAGGGTTCCCGTCCAGAGCATGTCTCCGGACGACGGTGCACCTCGCCCCACGATGGGCGCCAAATGTCGGGGGTTGGGTACGACATATGCCAAAGGATGGCTAATCATGGTGGGAGCGAGTAGAACGTCGCCGGTGCCCGGAAGCGGGATGAGGCGAAGACATGCACGCCGGCGGAACTTACCCAGCTTCAGGGCTCTCCGTGGACATAACACCCCTACTGCTGCTCTGCGGGGTCTCCGCATGGTCACTATGGCAAAGTGGGTACAATGGTGCTCCTAGAGCTATTTCTGGAGGTAGGAGAGGGCAAGGCTAGCTCTCTCTTTCCTATGTTCTAGGGTCTACTGCTATCTGGATCTGAACCCTTTGCATGGGCTCTCCTGGGGGTTTATATAGGCCTACCCCCAGGGGTACAATGGTAATCCGGCTGGGCGCGGGTCCCAGCCGTCTGTCTCTCAAGCCGTCGTCTTCTCCGCCGACTACTGGGGCCCACCGACTGGCGGGCCCCGCGGACAGGCCTGGTACTGTAGCGGAGCTTCTGATGACGCTGGCTTGGTCATGAGGTCATGGCAACAGTGCCGCCGTTTTGCGGGCGTTCACTGTTGCATTCCCCGTCTTGTCTGATTAATGGCGTGCGGGGCCCGTGGGAGGGGCCGGCCGACTCCAGGGGATCGACTCCCACGGGGCCGTCTTCTTGGCTCTCTCGCCGTCTTCGGTACTCCCGCTGACAAGCGGAACCGCCGTCCGTGGGCCATACAAGTAGGCGTCGTGGGCACAGTGCGCCGCCCACTAAAGCTGAGGTCAGGGCCGGCATGGCAACAGTGCCGCACCATAATGGAGATCTCCATCGATACGATGCACTGTAGCCATGCCAGCCCCACGTAGGCGGGGAAGAGACGGCCACGCTATGACCGCTCCCCGCCCTGTCCACCGCGGCGTAGGTAGGGGGTGGTTGGAGTCGCGTGCCGACTACCCCCAGCCGGCTTCTCTGGAAGTCGTCAGCTGAGAGTCGGCATATCTTGGAGTCGTCCCTGGGACTCGGCATATCTTGGAGTCGCTAGTTGAGAAACGGCTTATCTTGGAGTCGTCCCTGGGACTCGGCATATCTTGGAGTCGTCCCTGGGACTCGGCATATCTTGGAGTCGCTAGTTGAGAGTCGGCTTGAGGGGCGCAGCCTGTCCCGATGTCTAGAAAGGTTCTGGGGCTCGGGTTGGCCTACCCGTGGCCCATTACTCCGAGACAACCCAACACTAGATTCCCTCCGGTTCCACCGCACCTGCACCATCCCCCCTCTAAATTATGCAAGCACTGCGTTCCATAGAGGGGGGCCACACCATGGAGCCCCAAGACGGGCGTCTACACATGCAAGAACACTTTCACACATGCATCGGGACCCGTGCAATGTTTCAGTGGCATAGCTACACCCCGAAGGCCACCCCGGATCCTGATTGTCCGATAGATCTAGCCCTTTGACTTTCGCCGGACGAGCTTT
>NC_041389.1:42654358-42654887 GCF_002162155.2 Triticum dicoccoides
AAGACGGGTGTCTACGCATGCCAGAACACTTTCACACATGCATTGGGACCCATGCGATGTTTCTGTGGCATATCTACATCCCGAAGGCCACCCTAAATCCAAGTTGACTAGTAGATCTATCCCTTTGACTTTGCTAGACGGGCTTTGGTCGGTGGACTCTTCCACTTGGTTGTGATTGGTCAGCCCATAGCAACATCCCCGAACTTGGTTTGGACCCAACCCAACACTAGATTCCCTCCGGTTCCACCGCACCAGCACCATCCCCCCCTCAATGTGATGGCGGCACTGCCTTCCGGTGAGGGGGGCACACCACGGAGCCCCAAGAAGGGCGTCTACGCATGCCATAACACTTCCACACATGCATCAGGACCCGTGCGATGTTTAGGTGGCATAGATAGACCCCGAAGGCCACCCCGAATCCCAGTTGACCAGTAGATCTAGCCCTTTCACTTTCGTCGGACGGGCTTTGCCCGGTGGAATCTTCCACCTGGTTGCGATAGGTCAGCCCATAGCAACATCCCTGAACACG
>NC_041389.1:42654897-42658116 GCF_002162155.2 Triticum dicoccoides
CTACACCCCGAAGGCCACCCCAAATCCCAGTTGACCAGTAGATCTAGCCCTTTGACTTTCGTGGAACGGGCTTTGCCCGATGGAATCTTCCACCTAGTTGTGATAGGTCAGCACATAGCAACATCCCTGAACACGATCTGGTCCCAACCCAACACTAGATTCCCTTCGGTTCCACCGCACCTGCACCATCCCCCTCTAAATTATACAAGCACTGCCTTCCATAGAGGAGGGCCACACCACGGAGCCCCAAGATGGGCCTCTATGCATGCAAGAACACTTGCACACATGCATCGGGGCCCGTGCGATATTTCGGTGGCATAGCTACACCCTGAAGGCCACCCCGGATCCCGGTTGTCCAATAGATCTAGCCCTTTAACTTTCGTCGGACGAGCTTTGACCGGTGGACTCTTCCACCTGGTTGCGATAGGTCAGCCCATAGAAACATCCCCGAACATGGTCTGGACCCAACCCAGTACTAGATTCCCTCTGGTTCCACAACACCCGCACCATACCTCCCCCCCTCTAAGTGACGGCGGCACTGCCTTCCGTGGAGGGGTGCACACCACGGAGCCCCAAGATGGGCGTCTACGCATGCCAGAACACTTTCACACATGCATCGGTACCCGTGCGATGTTTTGGTGGCAAAGCTACACCACGAAGGCCACCCTGAATCCCAGTTGACCAGTAGATCTAGCCCTTTGACTTTGCTAGAAGGGCTTTGGTCGGTGGACTCTTCCACCTGGTTGCGATAGGTCAGCCAATAGGAACATCCCCGAACATGGTTTGGACACAACCCAACACTATATTCCCTCCGGTTCAACCGCACCAGCACCATCCCCTCCCCTCTATGTGATGGCGGCACTGCCTTCCGGTGAGGGGGGCACACCACGGAGCCCTAAGACGGGCGTCTACGCATTCCATAACACTTCCACCACTACTAGGAAAAGGCCTACTAATGGTGCATCGGTTTTGCCTACTAATGGCGCACTACCGGTGCGCCATTAGCAGCATGCCATTAGAATTTATTACTAATGGCGCACCACTGGTGCGCCATTAGTATCTGGTATACTAATGGCGCACTTGGCAGTGCGCCATTAGTGTGTAACTCCATGCGCCATTAGTATGCCTCCCGGGGGGCCATATGTAACCATGTGCTTTGTCAGACTAATGGCGCACTCTGCCTTGATGCGCCATTAGTATGAATATTTGGTTTTTTTTTGCTTTTCTGACTTTTGCACAGGTTACAAAATATATTATTGGACAGAATATAGACAGCAGCACACAGCAACATCAGATTCATCGAATACAATAGAAGATTAGTCTCCGAATTCAATTCATCATATTAGTCTCCGAATTCAAAAGACCGAACAAAGATAAAACATTACAAGTCTCAAGACCGCGAGTATCGAGTTTGTCTTCACATTACAAGTCGATATCGATCATCTAAACTACCATCACATAAAAGAGAGTTGTGGTCATCACGATGAGCATCATCGCGATCAAACTGGTCCTCATCTGGTTCCTCCAATGCTCCCTCCTCTCTCCTGCTAGATAGCAGGCATATCTAGATTCGGCCTCCGCCCTAGTGGTGTACCCTTTGTAACTGTTACCGCTGAAACGGTGAACCTGTCTCCGACACTCCTCCCAGTCGTCGTAGACTCCGGGTACCTTACCCTTGTACTTGAGTGAATTCCTCCTTGACGGTGCGGAGCGCAATCGGACGCCGGTCCTTCCTTTGCTTCTTCGATTGGCTGCCATCTGTGTGTGCGCTGCCATCATCAGTGGTGGCATCCTCGGCGGCACCATCAGTGGTGTCATCCTCGACGCCACTAGGGGTTGTGTAATCAGGATCGGTGTCTTCCGTGGCGTCCTCATAGCGGTGAGGTTGTTCCTCCATCTCCTGGGATAGCTCCCAGAATTGCTTGCCGCCCGAACCACCGGCCTCATCGTTGTGGGCCATGTTTCGCTCTAAATAGGAAAAAAGTTTGGTCAAAAAGTTGGTTATTGTCAACGAACAAGATCATGGTCTCATCATTTAGGGTTTGTCGACACCGAGGCACCCTAAAAGCCCAAGCTTTCATCATTTAGGGTTTGTCGACGCCGAGGCACACTAAAAGCCTAAGCGTACATCATTTAGGTTCTCATCGACACCGAGGCATCCGGGGCAGCCAAGTTAAGTTTTCATCATTTAGGGTTTATCGATGCCGAGGCACCCTAGGTTGGGCCTAATCACTTGGCACTAATCACTTGGCTCTATTGCCACCTATGTTGGGTTTATCATCTAGGGTTTATCGATGCTAAGGAGAATTCTAAGTTGGTCCTAGTCACTTGGCAATATTGCTACCTATGGTTTAATGCAGCAAGAATGGCGGGGCAGTTGATCCTACTTAACTAAGTACTAAGATACCCCGGCCCATGCATTAGTCGCAAGTACCCCATATGTCCTATTTTTAGCAAAGTCATGCTAAAATTCACGGAAAAATTCAGCATGACCTTTGCTGAAAATAGGACATATATGGAGTACCCGAATTTGCCGGAACGGAATTTAATCAACATTCCGACAAACTCAAGGGCCTCTCGGGGTACCTGCAAATTCATCACGACATGATGGTCGGAGACATGACCTTTGCAAAATGGTCGGAGACACGATGGTCTTTCTCAATGTGATCAATTGATGGATCAAAACATAAAACATGTCCAATAAATATGATTTATAGAGTCAACATCAGTATGAATATATATAAAGTTTTTCTTCATCAGCCAGGCCCATGCATGTAACTGCATCAGTATGAATATATATAAACAAGCAAAGAATGCATGCAAGTTTAAAGTAAAACATTTCAGTTAATGCAAGTACTCCTCTTGCTCTCTACTTTCTCTCTTCTCTTCTTCAGTTAATTAGGTGATGGAGGCACTGCCTTCCGTGGAGGGGGGCACACCACGGAGCCCGAAGACGGGCGTCTATGAATGCCAGAACACTTTCACACATGCATCAGGACACGTGCGATGTTTCGGTGGCATAGCTACATCCTGAAGGCCACCCTGAATCCTAGTTGACCAGTAGATCTAGCCCTTTGACTTTCGTCGGTCGGGCTTTGACCGGTGGAATCTTCCACCTGGTTGCGATAGGTCAGCCCATAGCAACATCCCCGAACACGGTCTGGACCCAACCCAATACTAGATTCCCTCCGGTTCCACCGCACCGCACCATCCCTCCCC
>NC_041389.1:42666544-42667222 GCF_002162155.2 Triticum dicoccoides
ATCCTAGTTGACCAATAGATCTAGCCCTTTGACATCGCTAGATGGGCTTTGTTCGGTGGGCTCTTCCACCTGGCTGCGATTGGTCAGCCCACAGCAACATCCCCGAACTTGGTTTGGACCCAACCCAACACTAGATTCCCTCCGGTTCGACCGCACCAGCACCATCCCCCCTCTATGTGATGGCGGCACTGCCTTCCGGTGAGGAGGGCACACCACGGATCCCCAAGACGGGCATCTACGCATGCCATAACTCTTCCACACATGCATTGGGACTCGTGCGATGTTTAGGTGGCATAGCTACACCCCGAAGGCCACCACGAATCCCAGTTGACAAGTAGATCTATCCTGTTGACTTTCATCGGACGGGCTTTGCCCGGTGGAATCTTCCAGAGGGTTGCGATAGGTCATCCCATAGCAACATCCCTGAACACGGTCTAGACCCAACCCAACACTAGATTCCCTCCGGTTTCACCGCACCTGCACCATCCCCCTCTAAATTATGCAAGCACTGCCTTCCGTAGAGGGGGCCACACCACGGAGCCCCAAGATGGGCATCTACGCATGCGAGAACACTTTCACACATGCATCGGGACCCATGCAATGTTTTGGTGGCATAGCTACACCCCGAAGGCCACCCCAAATCCAGGTTGTCCAATAGATCTAGCCCTTTGACTTTCG
>NC_041389.1:42667516-42668228 GCF_002162155.2 Triticum dicoccoides
CCGAAGGCCACCCTGAATCCTAGTTGACCAATAGATCTAGCCCTTTGACATCGCTAGACGGGCTTTGTTCGGTGGACTCTTCCACCTGGTTGCGATTGGTCAGCCCATAGCAACATCCCCGAACTTGGTTTGGACCCAACCCAACACTAGGTTCCCTCCGGTTCGACCGCAGCAGCACCATCCCCCCTCTATGTGATGGCGGCACTGCCTTCCGATGAGGGGGGCACACCACAGATCCCCAAGACGGGCGTCTACGCTTGCCATAACACTTCCACACATGCATTGGGACTCGTGCAATGTTTAGGTGGCATAGCTACACCCCGAAGGCCACCACGAATCCCAGTTGACAAGTAGACCTAGCCAGTTGATTTTCGTCGAACGGGCTTTGCCCGGTGGAATCTTCCATCTGGTTGCGATAGGTCATCCCATAGGAACATCCCCGAACACAGTCTAGACCCAACCCAACACTAGATTCCCTCCGGTTCCACCGCACCTGCACCATCCCCCCTCTAAATTATGCAAGCACTGCCTTCCTTAGAGGGGGGCCACACCACGGAGCCCCAAGACGGGCGTCTACACATGCCAGAACACTTTCACACATGCATCGGTACCCGTGCAATGTTTCGGTGGCATGGCTACACCCCGAAGGCCAGCCCAAATCCAGGTTGTCCAATAGATCTAGCCCTTTGACTTTCGTCGGACGAGCTTTGAC
>NC_041389.1:42669974-42670848 GCF_002162155.2 Triticum dicoccoides
CTCTTCCACCTGGCTGCGATTGGTCAGCCCATAGCAACATCCGCGAACTTGGTTTGGACCCAACCCAACACTAGATTCCCTCCGGTTCGACTGCACCAGCACCATCCCCCCTCTATGTGATGGCGGCACTGCCTTCCGGCGAGGTGGGCACACCACGGATCCCCAAGACGGGCGTCTACGCATGCCATAACTCTTCCACACATGCATTGCGACTCGTGCGATGTTTAGGTGGCATAGCTACACCCCGAAGGCCACCCCGAATCCCAGTTGACAAGTAGATCTAGCTTGTTGACTTTCGTCGGACGGGCTTTGCCCGGTGGAATCTTCCACCTGGTTGCGATAGGTCATCCCATAGCAACATCCGTGAACACGGTCTAGACCCAACCCAACAATAGATTCCCTCCGGTTCCACTGCACCTGCACCATCCCCCCTCTAAATTATGCAAGCACTGCCTTCCGTAGAGGGGGGCCACACCACGGAGCAACATCCGTGAACACGGTCTAGACCCAACCCAACACTAGATTCCCTCCGGTTCCACCGCACCTGCACCATCCCCCCTCTAAATTATGCAAGCACTGCCTTCCGTAGAGGGGGGCCACACCACGGAGCCCCAAGACGGGCGTCTATGCATGCCAGAAAACTTTCACACATGCATCGGGACCCGTGCAATGTTTCTGTGGCATAGCTACACCCCGAAGGCCACCCCAAATCCAGGTTGTCCAATAGATCTAGCCCTTTGACTTTCGCCGGACGAGCTTTGACCGGTGGACTCTTCCACCTGGTTGAGATAGGTCAGCCCATAGCAACATCACCGAACACGGTTTGGACCCAACCCAACACTAGATTCCCTTCGGTTCCACCACAGCCACACCA
>NC_041389.1:42670858-42671938 GCF_002162155.2 Triticum dicoccoides
TTCGGGTGAGGAGAACAGAGGAGGGGGAGAGTGTTCCGGGGAGAGGATGAGGACGCGGGAGAGTGAGGGAGAAGTGAGAGGGGGTCGGGGGCTGCGTGGCGTCGCGGGAGGGACCAGGGGAGGAGGAGGCAGCCAGGCAGGGAGGAGGTGGCCGGGGCGCGTGGCCGCGCGCGCCGGGCGCGTGCCCGTCCTCCTGGCAGAGGAGGAAGGCGACAGGGGGGTAGCGGTGGCGGGCTGGGCCGCTGGGGGAGCTGGCCGGCTGGGCTGGACAGTTAAGCGCCAGGTAAGCTTTGCTCTTTTTATTTTTTTTTCTTCTGTTTTGTTTTTATTTAATGTTTTGCCACTGTTTTGAAATAAAACAAATTCAAAGACAGTGACAAAATTCCCCTGAACATTTTATTTACCACAATGGAATTATACCAAAGCACATAAAAATGTTTCAGTTATTTGAACATATATTCAGTAATATTTGGATATAAGTTCAAATTCAAAATAGTATTGATTTAAATTCAAAGTCTCAAAATAAATCCTTTTAAAATGTTCATTATTTTTGGTTTAGATCAAAACCCTTGCCAAAAATATTAAACATCTAAGAAGAACATTTTGGAACAATGAATGAGATTTTAGGGTTTTTGCCCTTCTTTTATTTAGGGTTTTGAGGCTTCTGACTTCCTCAGTTCAGGTTTCAAAAGTTTAAACATGATGCCCAGATGGAAGCAAGCATAGGACAGGCCAGAACTAGGGATGTGACACCCCCTCTATGTGATGGCGGCACTGCCTTCCGGTGAGGGGGGCACACCACGGATCCCCAAGACAGGCGTCTACGCATGCCATAACACTTCCACACATGCATTGGGACTTGTGCGATGTTTAGGTGGCATAGCTACACCCCGAAGGCCACCCCGAATCCCAGTTGACAAGTAGATCTAGCCCGTTGACTTTCGTCGGACGGGCTTTGCCCGGTGGAATCTTCCACCTGGTTGCGATAGGTCATCCCATAGCAACATCCCTGAACACGGTCTAGACCCAACCCAACACTAGATTCCCTCCGGTTCCACCGCACCTGCACCATCCCCCCTC
>NC_041389.1:42672182-42695734 GCF_002162155.2 Triticum dicoccoides
TTCCACCACACCCACACCATCCCTCCCCCCCTCTAAGTGATGGCGTCACTGCCTTCCGTGGAGGGGGGGGGCACACCACGGATCCCCAAGACAGGCGTCTACGCATGCCAGAACAGTTTCACACATGCATCGGGACCCGTGCGATGTGTCTGTGGCATAGCTACACCCCGAAGGCCACCCTGAATCCCAGTTGACCAATAGATCTAGCCCTTTGACATCACTAGACGGGCTTTGGTCGCTGGACTCTTCCACCTGGTTGCGATTGGTCAGCCCATAGCAACATCCCCGAACTTGGTTTGGACCCAACCCAACACTAGATTCCCTCCGGTTCCACCGCACCAGCACCATCCCCCCCTGTCAGGACCCCGACTCAATGCCACATCGATCTAGCATGTAACACCTCATATCACTTTGCGGCCTCACGCACGGTATTCCCACGGGTGTCGTCTTACCTTTGCCCGGGACCGTTTGCGCCTTTTGGCACACGTATATGATAGTGTCGCTAGCATCCATATGATAAGGAGCCCGGGCTGACATGGCTAGTCGTAAACCCAAAGTGGCACTAACTTACAGGGACAGGCATCCGTGACCCAGCATCGAACGTGTCGGTCATCAGCGAGTGAATCCAGGCTGTAGCACTGGGCTAGCAGGACTCCGGAGAACCGGGCTGTAGCGGGCTAACAGGACTCCAGTATTCATCGCGTGACATTTCCCCGAAGGGACAGACACAGGAACGAAGAAGGACACATGCCAGCCAGCCTAAGTGTTCCGGAGCAGTAGCAAGCTACCATGGCTCGGTGGAAACACTAGGAGACATTTCCCGGTAAGAGAGGCTATTAAAGATAAACAACTAGATAGTCAGATCCCACACATACCAAGCATTTCAAACATACACACAATATGCTCGATATGTGCAATACAACATGGCATCACAAGATGACTCTACGACTCAAGTAGTTTATTCAATAGGCTCCGAGGAGCGAGATATTACAAACATGGGTCTCATGACCCAACACTCAGAGAATACAAATCAAAACACAAGCGGAAGCTATCATGTCTGAGTACAGACGTCTATAATGAAAAAGGCTGAAAGCCTGACTATCTACCAGATCCTGCCGAGGGCACAAGATCGTAGCTGAGGTAACAAGCTAAACGTCGAAGTCCAAGCGGAACTACTAGTGAGACTGAAGTCTCTCTACAAAAACATAAAATAGGCAAACGTGAGTACAAATGTACCCAGCAAGACTTACATCAGAACTAACTACATATGCATCATTATCAACAAGGGGGTGGTGGAGTTTAACTGCAGCAAGCCAGCTTTGACTCGGTGGCTAACTTGAACTACGACTGCAAGTAACTCTTTTGAGGTGGCGCACACGAGTCCACATATTCACCATATCAATACACCACTATGGATCCGCTCCCGTCTCCCTACGAGAACGCCATCCATAGCACTCACGCTTATCTTGCGTGTTTTAGAGTATCCACTTTCACTTGTCTATGAACTGTACAAGGGGTCCAAGTTTCCATATTCGAGGAATCCGGCTATTCGAATAGATGATGTTAACCCTGCAGGGGTGTACTTCTTCACACACGCTTTCGCCACTTACCGCCCTGTACATGTCTTGTACCTCAGCAACCTTCAAGAGGAAGCCGGGCGAGGGAGTCGGCCACGACCTGACTAACCGAACAAGTCTCTAGTCCAGGTTTATCGCCTATTCGGGTTCCATCCGCAAGGAGATCCGGCCGGGGTGTCGCTCACGGCCCCAAACGATGTGTGCAGGGTTCCCAAGCCCACCAACCGGGTGCCACTTGGTACACCGTGCCACTGTGCCTAGTCTGTCCCAAGCCCACCTGTACCGGGTGCCACTTGGTAGACTACTAACACTACCTACAAACACCAGAAACTAGTTGCAACTCCTGGACAGAGATCAAGTTGATTAATAAGTCGAGAGAGCTTGGAGCGCCCGGAGCCCAATGTGTGGTAGTAACTGATCATGGATCACAAACACAGAACTCAGTTCCTGAGGACGGCTGCAATGAGACAACCCACCATGTACTCCTACATGGCCTCTCACCGATACCTTTACGAAATCGTGTTCACACACTTAGCTCACACACAGTAGGACATGTTCACACGCCTCTGATTCATCCCCGATGAATCAGACCTGACTCAACTCTAAGCAGTAGCAGGCATGACAAACAAGCATGAATGAGTAGGCACATCAGGGCTCAAACAACTCCTACTCATGCTAGTGGGTTTCATCTATTTACTGTGGCAATGACAGGTCATGCAAAGGATAAAGGGTTCAACTACCGCAGCAAGTATCAAATAAGTCGTTGTTGTCCTAATGCAGTAAAAGAGAGCAGGAGCGAGAGAGTAGGATTGTATCGGAATGAACAAGGGGGTTTTGCTTGCCTGGCACTTCTGAAGATAACATTGAGTCTTCATCAGTGTCAACGATCACAATGTCGGAACATCGTCTACCGGGAGGGAACAGATACCGGCAACAAAGAAGAACACAATCAATGCAATGCACAAAATGATGCATGCTATGACATGGCAATATGAATGTGTTTTGAGCTAATGCAACTAGCAACAGATTAAATGAAGTTGGTTTGAATACAAGATTCAAATTCAAACTCCATATGTGATTATTCAAATGCCATTTAATTGATTTCTGCTAAACAGCAGCTATAAGTTGTTATAACATGCATGAAAATGGTACAGATGGATTCCTTGAATTTTTCTGATAATTTTTCATATATAAATTATTTAGTTTGGAGTTACGGTTGAATTTCTATGAATTTTAGAAGTTTTGGACATTTTCTGGAATTTCCTGATTATTTTTAAATCCAGAAAATACTTATTGCGTCAGCCCCACGTCACAGTGACGTCAGCAGGGTCAACTGGGCGCCCCAGGTCAAACCTGACGTGTGGGGGCCACACGTCAGTGACACAGGAGCTAATCCCGGTCAAACCCAGCGCTGACTGGGGTTTGACCAGGGGTGGGGCCCACTGTCAGTGGCTGTGGGGGTTGGTTAGGGCGTCATTAGCGCTAATTAAGCGTGCCACGTCGGCAGTCGCCGGAGTTTCGCCGGCGACGACCCAAAACGCGGCGGAGACGCACCGGGGTGGCTCGGGTTTCGTCTATACTGCACCGTTCGGTGCGCCCTTTGGCTCTACGGGGAGCTGGCGCGATGGCGCGTCGGATGGTCGTGGTCTCCGGGCCTGGGGTGGCTGGAGTCGACGGCGGCGAGCTCGGTTGCGGCCGCCGGAGCTCGGGTGAGACACAGGCGACCACTAGGGGGCACGAGAGGGCGAGCTGCGGCAGGCAACGGGCTCGTGGAGACGTTCTGAGCACGATGGTGCACTCAGGTGGGAGCTCCAGTGGCTCTGGCCACGACGGCGACGAGGCACGGCGGCGGCGAGCTTCGGCCGTGGTGGAAGAAGGAGCTAGGGGACGAAATCAGGTGCGGGGAGTGAGGGGAAGAGAAGAGGAGCTCACCGGGAGTCGGACGAGACGCTAAGTGGGCTCGGGGACGTCCTGTCGGCGGCGAATCGAACGGCGGCGATTGCCGGCCGTGGCGATGAAGATGGCGGTGATGGCGTGGCTACAGGGCACCCGGCGTCGCATGCGCCGTGGTGGAGTTCATGGGGTCGGGACGGAGCTCAGGGGTGTGGAGAGGGAGCGAGGGGGTGGCTGTGGCCGCGAGGGAGCTCGTCGGTGACGGCGGGCTCCATTCGGGTGAGGAGAACAGAGGAGGGGGAGAGTGTTCCGGGGAGAGGATGAGGACGCGGGAGAGTGAGGGAGAAGTGAGAGGGGGTCGGGGGCTGCGTGGCGTCGCGGGAGGGACCAGGGGAGGAGGAGGCAGCCAGGCAGGGAGGAGGTGGCCAGGGCGCGTGGCCGCGCGCGCCGGGCGCGTGCCCGTCCTCCTGGCAGAGGAGGAAGGCGACAGGGGGGTAGCGGTGGCGGGCTGGGCCGCTGGGGGAGCTGGCCGGCTGGGCTGGACAGTTAAGCGCCAGGTAAGCTTTGCTCTTTTTATTTTTTTTTCTTCTGTTTTGTTTTTATTTAATCTTTTGCCACTGTTTTGAAATAAAACAAATTCAAAGACAGTGACAAAATTCCCCTGAACATTTTATTTAGCACAATGGAATTATACCAGAGCACATAAAAATGTTTCAGTTATTTGAACATATATTCAGTAATATTTGGATATAAGTTCAAATTCAAAATAGTATTGATTTAAATTCAAAGTCTCAAAATAAATCCTTTTAAAATGTTCATTATTTTTGGTTTAGATCAAAACCCTTGCCAAAAATATTAATCATCTAAGAAGAACATTTGGGAACAATGAATGAGATTTTAGGGTTTTTGCCCTTCTTTTATTTAGGGTTTTGAGGCTTCTGACTTCCTCAGTTCAGGTTTCAAAAGTTTAAACATGATGCCCAGATGGAAGCAAGCATAGGACAGGCCAGAACTAGGGATGTGACAACTCACCCCCACTAAACAAGAATCTCGTCTCGAGATTCAAGCGTAGGGTAGGATGAAAGGTAAGCGCAAACTAGTACAATCTTCATGATCCAGGTTGCACTTCAAATGAACGTTGATTTGAACACCATCTTTGTCTTGTCGTGTTGCTCTGAGAACTCCAACTAATCATGACAAGAAGAGGAAAGGAAAACTCTGGAAGGATCGGTCTTCTCGAAGGTCGAACAACTCAGGAATAACTCCCGGAATGTGACATAGCAACATCTCTCGAGCTGAGAGACGAAGCATACCTCTAGAGGGATGGAGTGGAGCAGGTGACGAGGTTCACTAGGTAGACAACAATTCCAGACTTAAGAATGTGGTGATCGGTTGTCAACGTAGCGAGGAGTTGAATTGCCATGATACCACGACGAAACATCCTGGAGAAGGGTGATTCGTAGATTATTATCTTAAGTGGCAAAAAGAATTACCTTTGATATAGAGATCATTGAGACTCTCTATATCAGCCGAAGGCAAATCACAGCAATCGATTGGCGGGGGTCGGTAGAATGGCATACTCGGACTTGGATGATGTGGATTACCTTGTTGAAGACAACGTAATGGATGAATTTGCTTATCACCGGAGATGGAAGAGACCCATGGTAGAATGGCACATTGGCGGTGCAAGCTAGGAACAAAATGCAAATGCTGGGAATGATTCTGGTAACTGGGGGAGAACCCAACAACAGAGAGTGAATTCACTGTTTGAAAAGATCATAGCATTGCCGAGGAAACTGAGAGCAAACCCAGTTAGTGCCGATGATAACACCTAGCGCTTGTGCGTGCTCTCAAGAACTTGAGCATTTCCATATTCATCAAGGTTTTACCAACATCCGTGTCAAGAATCCTGGCAACACAACATACCACCATGATGAACAACGATGGACGATGCAGATGCATAGGAAGATAACATCAACTCAGATTTCACCCTAGAGAGGCCAAGGAAACAAAATCTGGATGATCGACCGAGAGACATTTAGCACTCCGCTTCTAATGTTCTCCTTGACGTGCTAGTGTAACCCATTCTTAGATATGGTTTGCTAACTAGAACATCAAGTAAAGGTCGGACTTCGGGAGCAATAGAATCCATAAGGAACAGTTACGGAGGTAAATCCTACGAAATCCTTATGGGGAGGTGGCCAACTTCCTCAAACAAGATACTACAATAATAGGTCTTCCGGCTGGGTGTGTTGGCCACGACATCCACCTTACCGGTTATCGAGGGACCAATATTATAGTTCTTGGGAAATATTCCAACCATCATATCTGCCTGAGACTCAGATCTGGTTGGTGTCAGGATATTCCAGACTCATCGAGTCTAGGAAGAAAAATGAAAGTTTGCAACACAAATCGACGAGATGACGTTGCGAGATTCTCAGGAAATGAACTACGATAGCAAGCTCCAAAACATGAGCTGGTTCTGCTACAAACATGTGAACACGTTGTTCCAGACAAGCATGCCCACATGGTAGTCTTACAATAAAACACTACCGAGTTCTGGTTGGGAGCCATCATCGAGGATATCGAAGTCTTTACGCAAGTCCATGGATTAGATCCCAAGCATAGACTTCTTTTCCTTGAACAAGTCAATCAGTGGCTTGGTGTGCTAGGATATACATATGGAATGAAGATGATCAGTCTAACAGACCACAGAATTCTTCGCACATGCATGACCGACTTGGGATGATTCCAAAGGAGCAAAAACAAACTTTCTTGAATTCATGACGGCAACTTACATCAAAATGCACGTGAATCAAAGGAAGTCACTCCTTTCATCAAACAAGTACTTCATGAGCTAGCATGAAGAAAATGCTTTCAAAAGTTTCCAACACTAACTTAATGTTCAACAACATCATGGAGGAGATAAGGATGTTGTCAATGGGCTCAACAACAACTCATCGGAATTTCCATATCACTGGACTTCCACTATCATGTGAACACGGTGATAGCATTGATCAGACCCAAAAGATATAATGGTGTATGCTCGAGGGATCAACCACGAGTAAGACAACATTACGAACATCGTTGGTTCTGACTTGATTTGACGATAGCCCACACTCAAATCAAAGGATTGATAAGACAATAGGTCCAGCAACTGATCACAGGGACCAATCGATGAAGATATCATCTTTCTTCAATACACACTACACAAGAATATCCCTTTGGAACGAACTAAGTCAGGCAAGCTTTTATCTTCCAACCCTCCAAGTTGTCGTTTAGCTTAACCAACTAGCTCAGGGATATCTAACACCGACTCTTGGAGAGAAGGTGGTTCACAAGAAACCAACTTGATCACGAGCTCAACATAGCGGTCAGGTGACAACCTGGTAATACTTCTGAGAAGATATTTAGAAAATCACGAACCACCGGTATGTTACTAAGCTCGAGAACAATCTTGCTTTTCAGGGCAAGACGATATGATCAATAGAGCAAGGATTTGAAATAATCCTAACTCATCGATCGAGGAGTGAACCAGGAGAATGGACTAGGTAGCACGATCAATCTTAGAATGATGATTCAATAACCAACACACTAAGAATGAAATTATTGTCCTTTAACTACCCAGCAACGAGGTTGCTAGGCGTATTAATTTCACACATCACAATTCATTTGTCGGTATTCCGGTTGCATCAACACGAAGACCGAGGAATGACTAATGATGGCAAGAAGTATCACTGTACCAAGAGTTCATAGGATGGTGTGCAATTCCTATAACAATCCCGATATAAAGATGGTAATACTCCAAGGTAGAACAGAACAAAAGCTGGATTAGCAATTTGATCTGCGGAGCACAACTTCTTTGACCCAATCCTGGATATGGAAGAGGTACTGGAGTTTGTTTCTCCTAGTCATTCTGCGATAGAATGGCTTGACGGACCACAAGAGTAATAGGCATCGATAGACGAACGCACGCATACTCTTGACTATCAATTGATAGACGAGGGTCAGAATGCAACTAAAGAGAACAACTCAAAGGAACATATAATTTTCTGAGTTGTGGATGCATAGATTAGTATGTCGAACCAAGTTCAACATATTTCTTCCGGATAACCCATGCAGAAAGGTAGAACTGGCAGAGTCACGATTTATGAATGGAGAACTCCTTAAGAATAATCCTGTTGTGATATTTCAGTTCAACGAGGAACTTCTACCATAAGTAGTTCATGGTATCTGGAAGAAGATGATACCACGGACTTCAAGGACTATCGCAAAGGTTACTAATATCCTAAAGGCGCTAGCAATTACTATCAACATGAAGTAAGTAGAGTGAATCTCGGGTTCAAGAACCCAGGAATAGAATACCTACTACTAAGTAGCATCACGGGATGCTTTCGAGAATGATGGCCAGAATCATCACACTTGGAACACAAATCATGGCTAAATTACTAGATGATCCCCTAAGACACCTAGGGTCATAATACTACCTCCAACATATATGTCAAGGCAATAAAGTACCTCAACTCACTGATTTGTGTGATTAATCTGACCAAAGGCACATCGGAAACAGGAGGAAGGGATTTGCAAATGCATCCGACTATTTAGAAACCTGGGATGACTCGGAAAGCATAACGGCTGTAAATGCTCAGAAAAGATTTGAGACATTCACAAAAATGGTGGCATAACCACTCAGAAGCACAATATCAAGGTTTCGGGATCAACAGTTAACGTACGGAAGTAGTAGAAACTGAACTCAAGCTTAAATCCAACAATCTATAAGTCTACGGATTAGTAACACGTGATCCTGATAGAAAGAAGAGATAGCCTAGTTCTTAATCCCCGTAGGAAAGATAAGATGACTCAGATCAGAAGGGCATAAGGTATAAGGAGTAAAAAGAGCCTTACGTTCCATCCCACAATCAATTCCCTTATATAACTAAAGAATTTCTAGACTCAACTTCGACCAGTTTGGCTTGGTAATCCTACAGGCAGTCAAGCTCTGATACCAACGCTGTCAGGACCCCGACTCAATGCCACATCGATCTAGCATCTAACACCTCATATCACTTTGCGGCCTCACGCACGGTATTCCCACGGGTGTTGTAACGCCCCGAGACCGATGTGCCAGGTGTCCTCCAGTTATTCGCTGTAGTTGCCATGTCATTTGCTTGTGTGTTTCATTTCATCATGTCATCATGTGCACTGCATCATCATGTTTTAAAACTTGCATCCGTCCCGGCCTCCCCGTTCCTTCCGTTGCCCGCTCTGAGCCCAGACACACTTGCACGCGCCCGCGGCATGTCCGAAATAGTATTTTATAAGTGGCCGGAAAATGTTCTCAGAATGGGTTGAAAGTTGGCATGCGGTGTTGTTTTGTTGTCAGTAGACCACCTGCCAAGTTTCATCGCATTCGGAGTCCGTTTGATGCCCTAACGGATAACTATAGCGGCAGTATAGCCGGTCTAACGTCGGACGTTTTTGGTCTCCGGAAACAGTCGCCGGGCCTCCCTCTCTTCTCTTCCCTCAGCTCGAGACCGTCTACATAGTCTGCTACCTACCGCCAGGTCCAGCCTAACCCCTCTCGTCAGCCCGCGACCCCCCTCACGCGCATCCGAAAGTTGTCCCGGACCCGACCCGGACTGTCGCTACTGTCGTGTCCGGATCATCCCCAAACGTCTACAAAACATCTCCGTTTTCCTATTTGGACTCCCTATCTATTTATTCCTAGACCATCCGATTAAGATCGGAGGGACCAAATACCCCTATCCAAAATTCACTTGTGCTATATAAAGACCAACCCTAAATTTTAGGGATCTTGTCCCATCCACCCTCTCCCGAGCGCCGCCACTCTTCTTGTCCCTTCCTCCTCGGGATCCTCCCCGATCCAAAAATCCAGCCATCCACCTGCGCCTCCCTCCTTCCTCGTTTTCCCTAGCCGGCCAACCCCCACCGAGATCCAGATCCTCCAGCCGCCACCTCCTCGGTTCCCGAGGCCCAGCCTCCTCTCGCTCTCGTGCGCGAGCACGCGCCCGAGGAGCTCGAGCAGGGGAGCCCCGATCCCGCAGCAGCAGCGCTGCCTGGCTCCTTCTCACCTCGTCTTCTCCCGTGCGCCTCCATCTCGAGCAGCCCCGCCGGCGACGAGCAGCAGCACCTGCAGGAGCTCCGCCTCCTCTCGCGAGCGCCCAGGCCCGTGCTCCTCCTCCCTCTTCCTTCCCCTCCCTTATTCTTATCCTTCTTTGATCTCCCTCTCTCACCGGATGCTCCCTCCCTGTTCTTCTTCACAGGGAACTGACGCAACCGCTGCCTCGTTTGACCCCGCCGGATCGGGTCGCGTTCGCCCCGTTCACGCCATGGCCGCCCGAAGCCTCCCCGTCCGCGCCGCTGGAGCTCCATCCCCGCTCCGCCCGGAGTCCTGCGCGTCTCGACGCCCCTCGCTCGGATCTCGCCGTCTCCGGCCGCCAGATCTTCCAGCGCCGGTGCCCTGCTGCTGGTTCCAGCAATGCCGCCGCGGCTCTGCTTCCTGACGAGACGAGCAGAGGATGAGGTGCCCGCTCGCCCGCCTGCTCGTGTTGACTGAGCCGCCAGCGAGGCCGGTTGACCGCGCCCTGCCTGTGCGATCCAGCCCGGCCTCCTCCAGCCTCTCCTCCACCAGGCCTTGGCCCGATGTGAGCAGCCCCAACCGGCCCAGTTCACCTCAGATTCAGCCCGCATACGTGTTTTTTTGCCCTGTTGCGATTTTGCCAATTAACCAGGGATTTACAGATTTGCAGAAACCCCCTTGCACTTCATGCATTTAATAACTCACAAACCGTGCATCGGATTAAAATGATTTATATATGAAACTTGCTTAGATTTTCATCTAGTTTCATAATTTGCCATTTTCATCCATGTTCAAAATGTTAAAAATGTTGTTTGCATTAATTTGCTCCTATGCCATGTTAAAATGATTTAATTCATAACTAAATAACCGTAGCTCCGATTTAAATAAACTTTATATGTAAATGGGGTAGAATTTTGCCTAGTTTATCATGGTGACCTTTATTTGCATTTTAAACAACTCAAAAATTGTGTTTAGGGCAGAACAGTACCAAACCTAATTTATGCTTATGAGGAGTTTCCGGAATTGTTGTTCGTTGCTTCCGGCCTCATTTAAACTTGACTAGATAGGTAGTTTTACTTTGCTTCACCCTCTTGCCATGTTAACCAACATTTAATATTGTTGAGTACATAACCGAGAGAGAACTAAATAATTGTCGTGGTGTTTCGTCAATATGCAACTCGTTGCATATTGAGCTCCACTTAATTTGTAGGGTTGCTTGTGCTCTTTGCCATGCCATGCCTCATTAAACCAGACATGCATCATACTTGATTGCGCATCATGCCATGTTTATGTGATGTTTGTTTACTATGTTGTGTGCTTCTTTTCCGGTGTTGCTTCTTCGGGTTGGTTCCGATAACGTCGTGTTGTGAGGATTCGTTCGTCTACGTCCGTTTGTCTTCTTCATGGACTCGTTCTTCTTCCTTGCGGGATTTCAGGCAAGATGATCATACCCTCGAAATCACTACTATCTTTGCTATGCTAGTTTGCTCGCTCTTTTGCCATGCCAATGCTACGATGCCTACCATTTGCTTGTCAGCCTCCCAAATTGCCATGACAAACCTCTAACCCACCATGTCCTAGCAAACCGTTGATTGGCTATGTTACCGCTTTGCTCAGCCCCTCTTATAGCATTGTTAGTTGTAGGTGAAGATTGAAGTTTGTTCCTTGTTGGAACATGGAGATGTTGTTCCTTGTTGGAACATGTTTACTTGTTGGGATATCACAATATATCTTATTTAATTAATGCATCTATATACTTGGTAAAGGGTGGAAGGCTCGGCCTTATGCCTGGTGTTTTGTTCCACTCTTGCCGCCCTAGTTTCCGTCATATCGGTGTTATGTTCCCGGATTTTGCGTCCCTTACGCGGTTGGGCTATAATGGGAACCCCTTGACAGTTCGCCTTAAGTAAAGCTCTTCCAGCAATGCCCAACATTGGTTTTACCATTCGCCACCTAGCCTTTTCTTTCCCTTGGGTCGGCCAGCCCGAGGGTCATCTTTATTTTAACCCCCCCGGGCCAGTGCTCCTCTGAGTGTTGGTCCGAACTGAGCTGCCTGCGGGGCCACCTCGGGGAAACTTGAGGGTTGGTTTTACTCGTAGCTAGTCTCATCTGAGTGTGCCCTGAGAAAGAGATATGTGCAGCTCCTATCGGGATTTGTCGGCACATTCGGGCGGTGTTGTTGGTTTAGTTTTACCCTGTCGAAATGTCTTGTTGTACCGGGATACCGAGTCTGATCGGAATGTCTCGGGTGGAGGTCTATTCCTTCGTTGACCGTGAGAGCTTGTGATGGGCTAAGTTGGGACACCCCTGCAGGGTATTATCTTTCGAAAGCCGTGCCCGCGGTTATGGGCAGATGGGAATTTGTTAACGTCCGGTTGTAGAAAACCCGAAGTTGACCTTAATTAAAATACATCAACCGTGTGTGTAACCGTGATGGTCTCTTTCCGGCGGAGTCCGGGAAGTGAACACGGTGTTGGAGTTATGCTTGACGTAGGTTGCTATAGGATCACTTCTTGATCATACTCTTATCGACCGTGCTTTGCCTTCTCTTCTCGCTCTCATTTGCGTATGTTAGCCACCATATATGCTAGTCGCTTGCTGCAGCTCCACCTCATTACTCCATCCTTCCTATAAGCTTAAATAGTCTTGATCTCGCGGGTGCGAGATTGCTGAGTCCCTGTGGCTCACAGATACTTCCAAAACCAGTTTGCAGGTGCCTATGTTACCGAGCTGGTGACGCAACCAAGCTCAAGGAGGAGCTCGATGAAGATCTTGCCCTTAGTGTTGTTTCGTTCTAGTTGATCAGTAGTGGAGCCCAGTTGGGGTCGATCGGGGACCTTTGTCGCATTTGCGGTTCTTCTTTTATTTTGGTTCCGTAGTCGGGCCCTGATTGTATTTGGTTGATGTAATGCTTTATTCATGTAATTGTGTGAAGTGGCGATTGTAAGCCAACTATGTATCCCTTTCCTTATTATATTACATGGGTTGTGTGAAGATTACCTCACTTGCGACATATGCCTTCAATGCGATTATGCCTCTAAGTCGTGCCTCGACACGTGGGAGATATAGTCGCATCGAGGGCGTTACAAGTTGGTAATCAGAGCCTTCCCCGACCTTAGGAGCCCCACTACTTGATCGTTTTTAGCGGCCGAGTTGTGTCTAGAAAAATGTTTTGAGTCATTTAGGATTATATATATCGGAGAGTTAGGAATTCTTTTTACTCCTCAGTCCCTTCGTCACTCTTGCGAGGCATCCTGACGTAGAGTTTTGACTCTTCTCTTCTCAAATTTCACTAAAAAAAATTTTAGGATCACGCGGGTATCTTGGAATCGTTCCGATGGTTTTATGATGAGAACATTGTCTTGGTGCCTCCTGTCAGGGGTTTAGTGGAAGTGTCCCGAGGAGTTGAGCTCTGAGGTGTTGTCATCATAATTTTATCGTTGCAATTCTGGAATACCTGAGTTTAGTACGCCGACATCGAAAATCTCTTTTATGCAGTTCGTTGGTGAGATAACCTCGACGCCACCCAGTACTGGGGCGGGAGTTCGGGAGTATTGCCATGACTCGTATAACGGATGCTTTTCGAAGGTTGAGGTAGATGATTTCCGAAGGTTTCTTGGTTATGTGTTGAAGGATGGATACAGCTGGATGTAGGATTTGCTAGTTTGGGTGAGATATTATGCTTCCCCTGTATCCCCAACACCTGATTGCATAACCGGAAAATTTCGGGAGTTTCATAGGTGGGAATTCAAGTAGCTCTTAGGATATCTTTCCGACGGATGTATGATATGAAATTGGGGTTCGACGTCTAGTGGTCCGCCTATTCACGGTTGGTTTTACAGTGGTCTCGTTGTGTCTTAAAGAGTCCTTGGCTATGCCGACTCGGGGACGCTTCGTATGTCATGTGCACTGCCTTGTACATGATGATGCTGTACGATCGAGCCCGTGTAGGCCCCACCACGAAAACTTCGGATGAAATCTCTATCATATGTTTGTTCTGGCTTATTTTGCAAGCCAGTCCTTTGTTTTTGTTTTGAGTTGTGGTATTCGAGTTGCTTCAATGTCAAGTGTTGATTCCATACCTTTCCGAAATGGTGTTCTCATACTCCGATGTGAATACCAATCCTTCTCGACAATCGAGATTGTCATGTCAATCCTTTTCAACCAGCGTCTTTCTCTTCAAGTGGATCCGATCATTTCAACATTCGCAAGATCACCTCTTAGTTTTCTCAACGGTGTTTGTTTCATCCGTCCCAAGTTGTTTTTGTTTTCCCGCCCTCCCACCCCTTTTTCTTCAAGGACTCATTTATTTTAATCAAGTATCCATTTTATTGGTAGAAATCTCTCTATTCTTTTCCGTCAATATTCTTATCCGGTGATTCTCATCAAGATCGTAACGGAGCTTCAAGTTATCATTCTTTGTCTTTTCTCTTCTCTGGTGGATTCAAGTCAAGATTTGTCGATTATATCCCCTTTTTCTCGTTTCAAATACCTTCTCTTGACGGTGCTCCTCATATTTATTCATTTCTCGCTATTCTATTGTTCCGGAGTGCTCAAGATATCTCGAAGATTCGTGTTTGCACTCTACTTTCGTTCAAGTTCTTTCGAGGATGTTCCCTCATTCAAGCCATTTAACTCAACCGGTGCAGCCTCTCTTTTAAATCGTTCAACGGTGTTTTCTTTTGAGTGGGCCCTAACCCACAGGTCTTTTTCCAGGATCTTACCTGACTCTTCTATTTTCCCAGAGCTATCCTAAATTCTTCTCCAAGTTTGACGTAAGAATGAGTTATCATCAGTCAAATGTTTTCTCCAAGATCTTTCAAATTCTCTTCACCGTTGGCTCAACCTCTTCGTTTGGATTCTTCCGGAGTGTCTAAATAATTCTTTGTGGTGTTTCTCATCGTCATTCTCAGATATTGAAGACCGATGAAGACTTTTCCTCCATATATATCCGCTCTCTCAGAGATTCGTGATTTTAGCTTGTTGCCATCCTCTCATAATTATTTGCGATTGTGAGATATTCTTTTTATCCATCCGGTGCAAATTCAGGAGTCTTTTCAGTTTGATTCTCTGAAGGCCATTATTTCGGGATTATTCATTCTCAGCTTTCAGTTATCACTCTCCAATTTTACCGGTGCATCAAGTGATCTCTAATCAGCTTGTGATCTCTGCGCTCTCATGTATCTAAATCCTCTCAAGCACCTTCGTTCATTTGCTAATTCTTACCGGTGATGCACCCCTACTTCGATCATTTTCAATCCTTACGGTGGTTCTTTCAAGATCTCTCTTCCTTGTTCATCATATCAATTCATTTGTTGTTCCAATCCTACCGGTGGTTCGTTGAAGACCTTCTCATGTTTTGATATATCTCTTTTAATCCTTTCTATGAGAATAAGAAGTATGCCAAATCCATTGATTGTCATCAATTTAATTGGTGAAGGATAGACATAACATAATTCTTATTCTTGTTTCATCAAGTTTATTCAATTTCTTTTCCGGAGTGGTTCATCGTATCACATTCTCAGTCGAGTTGCTCATCTTTTTTTCCCGGAGTTCCAAGCTCTAATTATCACGGAGATCCATCTAAATCATTGCAAGGATTCACCTTGTGTTTTCAATTTCTCTTTCTTTTCATTCCTTTTGTTTACCGGAGTTCTTCATGGAGGTTCTACATGATAGTTCATCAAGGATTTAATTCCCTTCTCAAAGTTTTCATCGAGATTCTTTCCTAAGGAGCAAAAGCTTTCTTCATATGGTAATCCGAAGTGCAAATCTTTCTACCATATTTTGGAGGTGGTATTATGTCATTCTTGATAATTTGAGTTCATGTTCCATGATTCACATGTTGTTAAGCATGAGTTATTTTTAAATCCATCAACCTCGTTGTTGGAGTTATCTTGTGTCATATTTCACCTAAAGCCATCCCTAAGGACTGCTGCTATCTATTGTGCTCATATATGATCCAAGTTCTTCTTATATCCTTCCGGCGATAAGTTTCTCGTCTCCTTGTTCTTATCAATCCAATTCTTTGCCGTGAGTGGCAGGTTGTCACCTCATAATTTGAGATGCAATCTATAAGAACTTATCGAGCTTATTCTTTCCGTTGTTAGTGTTCCAACAACTCCATTCGACCCTTATCCTAAGGATGTCGTTTCAAGCTCACTTGTGGCAGAAGTTCGCCATTTTTCTTCTCCGTTCTTTTGCTCCGACGATCTACCTTCTATTCTTTCTCCTGGAGGTCTACTGATGTTGCTCTTCTCAACCCATCATCTCGTTTGCCTAAGATCATGTCCTTTTCATGCCTATCCTTTTAACCGGAGTGTTGTGTGCTCTTTTGAAGTATCCTCTCATTTTCTCAAGTTCAATTCCTTCCATTTACAGACGGAGTGCTGTCCAAATTATGTCACTCTTATTCCTTCCCTATCTTGCTTAACCGGAGTATTGTGCCCCTTTGTTCAAGTTCTTTTCGCCTTATCAAGTCTTGCATCCCTTTCTCAACCAGAGTGTCGTGTTTTCATTTGAGCTATCTCATCTTATCAAATTTTGACTACCTTCTCAACAGGAGTGCTGTCTGAGATCTTTGTTACCCCTTGCTCCATTCATTCAATAGTTCCGGTGGCAGTGTGTTGTGATTTCATCAAGTATCTTCTCATCTTATCAAGACCTTATTCAATTCTTTTCCTTCCAACCGGAGTGCTGCCCGAATTTGGTCTTTCTTGATCCCCTTCTGTAACCGGAGTGTTCTCAATATATATCTTCCCTTCAACCTCAAGGTTCCTTGGTTTCACTCATTGGTCAAAGAAGCAATTTAGTTTTACCGCTTCTCTTTCCCTTTCGTTTTCCCTCCGGTGCCATTCTAGATCTCGGGACGAGATCCTCTCATAGTGGTGGAGTCTTGTAACGCCCCGAGACCGATGTGCCAGGTGTCATCCAGTTATTCGATGTAGTTGCCATGTCATTTGCTTGTGTGTTTCATTTCATCATGTCATCATGTGCATTGCATCATCATGTTTTAAAACTTGCATCCGTCCCGGCCTCCCCGTTCCTTCCGTTGCCCGCTCTGAGCCCAGACACACTTGCACGCGCTCGCGGCATGTCCGAAATAGTATTTTATAAGTGGCCGGAAAATGTTCTCGGAATGGGTTGAAAGTTGGCATGCGGTGTTGTTTTGTTGTCAGTAGACCACCTGCCAAGTTTCATCGCATTCGGAGTCCGTTTGATGCCCTAACGGATAACTATAGCGGCAGTATAGCCGGTCTAACGTCGGACATTTTTGGTCTCCGGAAACAGTCGCCGGGCCTCCCTCTCTTCTCTTCCCTCAGCTCGAGACCGTCTACATAGTCCGCTACCTACCGCCAGGTCCAGCCTAACCCCTCTCGTCAGCCCGCGACCCCCCTCACGCGCGTCCGAAAGTTGTCCCGGACCCGACCCGGACTGTCGCTACTGTCGTGTCCGGATCATCCCCAAACGTCTACAAAACATCTCCGTTTTCCTATTTGGACTCCCTATCTATTTATTCCTAGACCATCCGATTAAGATCGGAGGGACCAAATACCCCTATCCAAAATTCACTTGTGCTATATAAAGACCAACCCTAAATTTTAGGGATCTTGTCCCATCCACCCTCTCCCGAGCGCCGCCACTCTTCTTGTCCCTTCCTCCTCGGGATCCTCCCCGATCCAAAAATCCAGCCATCCACCTGCGCCTCCCTCCTTCCTCGTTTTCCCTAGCCGGCCAACCCCCACCGAGATCCAGATCCTCCAGCCGCCACCTCCTCGGTTCCCGAGGCCCAGCCTCCTCTCGCTCTCGTGCGCGAGCACGCGCCCGAGGAGCTTGAGCAGGGGAGCCCCGATCCCGCAGCAGCAGCGCTGCCTGGCTCCTTCTCACCTCATCTTCTCCCGTGCGCCTCCATCTCGCGCAGCCCCGCCGGCGACGAGCAGCAGCACCTGCAGGAGCTCCGCCTCCTCTCGCGAGCGCCCAGGCCCGTGCTCCTCCTCCCTCTTCCTTCCCCTCCCTTTTTCTTATCCTTCTCTGATCTCCCTCTCTCACCGGATGCTCCCTCCCTGTTCTTCTTCACAGGGAACTGACGCAACCGCTGCCTCGTTTGACCCCGCCGGATCGGGTCGCGTTTGCCCCGTTCACGCCATGGCCGCCCGAAGCCTCCCCGTCTGCGCCGCTGGAGCTCCATCCCCGCTCCGCCCGGAGTCCTGCGCGTCTCGACGCCCCTCGCTCGGATCTCGCCGTCTCCGGCCGCCAGATCTTCCAGTGCCGATGCCCTGCTGCTGGTTCCTGCAACGCCGCTGCGGCTCTGCTTCCTGACGAGACGAGCAGAGGACGAGGTGCCCGCTCGCCCGCCTGCTCATGTTGACTGAGCCGCCAGCGAGGCCGGTTGACCGCGCCCTGCCTGTTCGATCCAGCCCGGCCTCCTCCAGCCTCTCCTCCACCAGGCCTTGGCCCGATGTGAGCAGCCCCAACCGGCCCAGTTCACCTCAGATTCAGCCCGCATACGTGTTTTTTCCCTGTTGCGATTTTGCCAATTAACCAGGGATTTACAGATTTGCAGAAACCCCCTTGCACTTCATGCATTTAATAACTCACAAACCGTGCATCGGATTAAAATGATTTATATATGAAACTTGCTTAGATTTTCATCTAGTTTCATAATTTGCCATTTTCATCCATGTTCAAAATGTTAAAAATGTTGTTTGCATTAATTTGCTCCTATGCCATGTTAAAATGATTTAATTCATAACTAAATAACCGTAGCTCCGATTTAAATAAACTTTATATGTAAATGGGGTAGAATTTTGCCTAGTTTATCATGGTGACCTTTATTTGCATTTTAAACAACTCAAAATGTGTGTTGAGGGCAGAACAGTACCAAACCTAATTTATGCTTATGAGGAGTTTCTGGAATTGTTGTTCGTTGCTTCCGGCCTCATTTAAACTTGACTAGATAGGTAGTTTTACTTTGCTTCACCCTCTTGCCATGTTAACCAACATTTAATATTGTTGAGTACATAACCGAGAGAGAACTAAATAATTGCCGTGGCGTTTCGTCAATATGCAACTCGTTGCATATTGAGCTCCACTTAATTTGTAGGGTTGCTTGTGCTCTTTGCCATGCCATGCCTCATTAAACCGGACATGCATCATACTTGATTGCGCATCATGCCATGTTTATGTGATGTTTGTTTACTATGTTGTGTGCTTCTTTTCCGGTGTTGCTTCTTCGGGTTGGTTCCGATAACGTCGTGTTGTGAGGATTCGTTCGTCTACGTCCGTTTGTGTTCTTCATGGACTCGTTCTTCTTCCTTGCGGGATTTCAGGCAAGATGATCATACCCTCGAAATCACTACTATCTTTGCTATGCTAGTTTGCTCGCTCTTTTGCCATGCCAATGCTACGATGCCTACCATTTGCTTGTCAGCCTCCCAAATTGCCATGACAAACCTCTAACCCACCATGTCCTAGCAAACCGTTGATTGGCTATGTTACCGCTTTGCTCAGCCCCTCTTATAGCATTGTTAGTTGCAGGTGAAGATTGAAGTTTGTTCCTTGTTGGAACATGGAGATGTTGTTCCTTGTTGGAACATGTTTACTTGTTGGGATATCACAATATATCTTATTTAATTAATGCATCTATATACTTGGTAAAGGGTGGAAGGCTCGGCCTTATGCCTGGTGTTTTGTTCCACTCTTGCCGCCCTAGTTTCCGTCATATCGGTGTTATGTTCCCGGATTTTGCGTCCCTTACGCGGTTGGGCTATAATGGGAACCCCTTGACAGTTCGCCTTAAGTAAAGCTCTTCCAGCAATGCCCAACATTGGTTTTACCATTCGCCACCTAGCCTTTTCTTTCCCTTGGGTCGGCCAGCCCGAGGGTCATCTTTATTTTAACCCCCCCGGGCCAGTGCTCCTCTGAGTGTTGGTCCGGACTGAGCTGCCTGCGGGGCCACCTCGGGGAAACTTGAGGGTTGGTTTTACTCGTAGCTAGTCTCATCTGAGTGTGCCCTGAGAAAGAGATATGTGCAGCTCCTATCGGGATTTGTCGGCACATTCGGGCGGTGTTGCTGGTTTAGTTTTACCCTGTCGAAATGTCTTATTGTACCGGGATACCGAGTCTGATCGGAATGTCTCGGGTGGAGGTCTATTCCTTCGTTGACCGTGAGATCTTGTGATGGGCTAAGTTGGGACACCCCTGCAAGGTATTATCTTTCGAAAGCCGTGCCCGCGGTTATGGGCAGATGGGAATTTGTTAACGTCCGGTTGTAGAAAACCCGAAGTTGACCTTAATTAAAATACATCAACCGTGTGTGTAACCATGATGGTCTCTTTCCGGCGGAGTCCGGGAAGTGAACACGGTGTTGGAGTTATGCTTGACGTAGGTTGCTATAGGATCACTTCTTGATCATACTCTTATCGACCGTGCTTTGCCTTCTCTTCTCGCTCTCATTTGCGTATGTTAGCCACCATATATGCTAGTCGCTTGCTGCAGCTCCACCTCATTACTCCATCCTTCCTATAAGCTTAAATAGTCTTGATCTCGCGGGTGTGACATTGCTGAGTCCCTGTGGCTCACAGATACTTCCAAAACCAGTTTGCAGGTGCCTATGTTACCGAGCAGGTGACGCAACCAAGCTCAAGGAGAAGCTCGATGAAGATCTTGCCCTTAGTGTTGTTTCGTTCTAGTTGATCAGTAGTGGAGCCCAGTTGGGGTCGATCGGGAACTTTGTCGCATTTGGGGTTCTTCTTTTATTTTGGTTCCGTAGTCGGGCCCTGATTGTATTTGGTTGATGTAATGCTTTATTCATGTAATTGTGTGAAGTGGCGATTGTAAGCCAACTATGTATCCCTTTCCTTATTATATTACATGGGTTGTGTGAAGATTACCTCACTTGCGACATATGCCTTCAATGCGATTATGCCTCTAAGTCGTGCCTCGACACATGGGAGATATAGTCGCATCGAGGGCGTTACAGGTGTCGTCTTACCTTTGCCCGGGACCGTTTGCGCCTTTTGGCACACGTATATGATAGTGTCGCTAGCATCCATATGATAAGGAGCCCGGGCTGACATGGCTAGTCGTAAACCCAAAGTGGCACTAACTTACAGGGACAGGCATCCGTGACCCAGCATCGAACGTGTCGGTCATCAGAGAGTGAATCCAGGCTGTAGCACTGGGCTAGCAGGACTCCGGAGAACCGGGCTATAGCGGGCTAACAGGACTCCGGTATTCATCGCGTGACATTTCCCCGAAGGGACAGACACAGGAACGAAGAAGGACACATGCCGGCCAGCCTAAGTGTTCCGGAGCAGTAGCAAGCTACCATGGCTCGGTGGAAACACTAGGAGACATTTCCTGGTAAGAGAGGCTACTAAAGATAAACAACTAGATAGTCAGATCCCACACATACCAAGCATTTCAAACATACACACAATATGCTCGATATGTGCAATACAACATGGCATCACAAGATGACTATACGACTCAAGTAGTTTATTCAATAGGCTCCGAGGAGCGAGATATTACAAACATGGGTCTCATGACCCAACACTCAGAGAATACAAATCAAAACACAAGCGGAAGCTATCATGTCTGAGTACAGACGTCTATAATGAAAAAGGCTGAAAGCCTGACTATCTACCAGATCCTGCCGAGGGCACAAGATCGTAGCTGAGGTAACAAGCTAAACATCGAAGTCCAAGCGGAACTACTAGTGAGACTGAAGTCTCTCTGCAAAAACATAAAATAGGCAAACGTGAGTACAAATGTACCCAGCAAGACTTACATCAGAACTAACTACATATGCATCATTATCAACAAGGGGGTGGTGGAGTTTAACTGCAGCAAGCCAGCTTTGACTCGGTGGCTAACTTGAACTACGACTGCAAGTAACTCTTTTGAGGTGGCGCACACGAGTCCACATATTCACCATATCAATACACCACTATGGATCCGCTCCCGTCTCCCTACGAGAACGCCATCCATAGCACTCACGCTTATCTTGCGTGTTTTAGAGTATCCACTTTCACTTGTCTATGAACTGTACAAGGGGTCCAAGTTTCCATATCCGAGGAATCCGGCTATTCGAATAGATGATGTTAACCCTGCAGGGGTGTACTTCTTCACACACGCTTTCGCCACTTACCGCCCTGTACACGTCTTGTACCTCGGCAACCTTCAAGCGGAAGCCGGGCGAGGGAGTCGGCCACGACCTGACTAACCGAACAAGTCTCTAGTCTAGGTTTATCGCCTATTCGGGTTCCATCCGCAAGGAGATCCGGCCGGGGTGTCGCTCACGGCCCCAAACGATGTGTGCAGGGTTCCCAAGCCCACCAACCGGGTGCCACTTGGTACACCGTGCCACTGTGCCTAGTCTGTCCCAAGCCCACCTGTACCGGGTGCCACTTGGTAGACTACTAACACTACCTACAAACACCAGAAACTAGTTGCAACTCCTGGACAGAGATCAAGTTGATTAATAAGTCGAGAGAGCTTGGAGCGCCCGGAGCCCAATGTGTGGTAGTAACTGATCATGGATCACAAACACAGAACTCAGTTCCTGAGGACGGCTGCAATGAGACAACCCACCATGTACTCCTACATGGCCTCTCACCGCTACCTTTACCAAATCGTGTTCACACACTTAGCTCACACACAGTAGGACATGTTCACACGCCTCTGATTCATCCCCGATGAATCAGACCTGACTCAACTCTAAGCAGTAGCAGGCATGACAAACAAGCATGAATGAGTAGGCACATCAGGGCTCAAACAACTCCTACTCATGCTAGTGGGTTTCATCTATTTACTGTGGCAATGACAGGTCATGCAAAGGATAAAGGGTTCAGCTACCGCAGCAAGTATCAAATAAGTCGTTGTTGTCCTAATGCAGTAAAAGAGAGCAGGAGCAAGAGAGTAGGATTGTATCGGAATGAACAAGGCGGTTTTGCTTGCCTGGCACTTCTGAAGATAACATTGAGTCTTCATCAGTGTCAACGATCACAATGTCGGAACATCGTCTACCGGGAGGGAACAGATACCGGCAACAAAGAAGAACACAATCAATGCAATGCACAAAATGATGCATGCTATGACATGGCAATATGAATGTGTTTTGAGCTAATGCAACTAGCAACAGATTAAATGAAGTTGGTTTGAATACAAGATTCAAATTCAAACTCCATATGTGATTATTCAAATGCCATTTAATTGATTTGTGCTAAACAGCAGCTATAAGTTGTTCTAACATGCATCAGAATGGTACAGATGGATTCCTTGAATTTTTCTGATAATTTTTCATATATAAATTATTTAATTTGGAGTTACGGTTGAATTTCTATGAATTTTAGAAGTTTTGGACATTTTCTGGAATTTCCTGATTATTTTTAAATCCAGAAAATACTTATTGCGTCAGCCCCACGTCACAGTGACGTCAGCAGGGTCAACTGGGCGCCCCAGGTCAAACCTGACGTGTGGGGGCCACACGTCAGTGACACAGGAGCTAATCCCGGTCAAACGCAGCGCTGACTGGGGTTTGACCAGGGGTGGGGCCCACTGTCAGTGGCTGTGGGGGTTGGTTAGGGCGTCATTAGCGCTAATTAAGCGTGCCACGTCGGCAGTCGCCGGAGTTTCGCCGGCGACGACCCAAAACGCGGCGGAGACGCACCGGGGTGGCTCGGGTTTCGTCTATACTGCACCGTTCGGTGCGCCCTTTGGCTCTACGGGGAGCTGGCGCGATGGCGCGTCGGATGGTCGTGGTCTCCGGGCCTGGGGTGGCCGGAGTCGACGGCGGCGAGCTCGGTTGCGGCCGCCGGAGCTCGGGTGAGACACAGGCGACCACTAGGGGGCACGAGAGGGCGAGCTGCGGCAGGCAACGGGCTCGTGGAGACGTTCTGAGCACGATGGTGCACTCAGGTGGGAGCTCCAGTGGCTCTGGCCACGACGGCGACGAGGCACGGCGGCGGCGAGCTTCGGCC
>NC_041389.1:42700723-42701665 GCF_002162155.2 Triticum dicoccoides
ATTCCCTGCGGTTCCACCGCACCAGCACCATCCCCCCTCTATGTGATGGCGGCACTGCCTTCCGGTGAGGGGGGCACACCACGAATCCCCAAGACAGGCGTCTACGCATGCCATAACACTTCCACACATGCATTAGGACTCGTGCGATGTTTAGGTGGCATATCTACACCCCGAAGGCCACCCCGAATCCCAGTTGACAAGTAGATCTAGCCTGTTGACTTTTGTCAGACGGGCTTTGCCCGGTGGAATCTTCCACCTGGTTGCGATAGGTCATCCAATAGCAACATCCCTGAACACGGTCTAGACCCAACCCAACTCTAGATTCCCTCCGGTTGCACCGCACCTGCACCATCCCCCCTCTAAATTATGCAAGCACTGCCTTCCGTAGAGGGGGGCCACACCATGGAGCCCCAAGACGGGCCTCTACGCATGCCAGAACACTTTCACACATGCATCGGGACTCGTGCAATGTTTTGGTGGCATAGCTACACCCCGAAGGCCACCCCAAATCCAGGTTGTCCAATATATCTAGCCCTTTGACTTTCACCGGACGAGCTTTGACCGGTGGACTCTTCCACCTGGTTGCGATAGGTCAGCCCATAGCAACATCACCGAACATGGTTTGGACCCAATCCAACACTAGATTCCCTTCGGTTCCACCACACCCACACCATCCCTCCCCCCCTCTAAGTGATGGCGTCACTGCCTTCCGTGGAGGTGGGGGGGCACACCACGGAGCCGCAAGACAGGCGTCTACGCATGCCAGAACACTTTCACACATGCATCGGGACCCGTGCGATGTGTCTGTGGCGTAGCTACACCCTGAAGGCCACCCTGAATCCGAGTTGACCAATAGATCTAGCCCTTTGACATCGCTAGACGGGCTTTGGTCGGTGTACTCTTCCACCTGGTTGCGATTGGTCAGCCCATAGCAACATCCCC
>NC_041389.1:42701675-42702292 GCF_002162155.2 Triticum dicoccoides
CCGTGGAGGGGGGGGGCACACCACGGAGCCCCAAGACAGGCGTCTATGCATGCCAGAACTCTTTCACACATGCATCGGGACCCGTGCGATGTGTCTCTAGCATAGCTACACCCCAAAGGCCACCGTAAATCCTAGTTGACCAATAGATCTAGCCCTTTGACATCGCTAGACGGGCTTTGGTCGGTGGACTCTTCCACCTGGTTGCGATTGGTCAGCCCATAGCAACATCCCCGAACTTGGTTTGGACCCAACCCAACACTAGATTCCCTCCGGTTCCACCGCACCAGCACCATCCCCCCCTCTATGTGATGGTAGCACTGCCTTTCGGTGAGGGAGGCACACAAGACGGGCGTCTACGCATGCCATAACACTTCCACACATGCATTGGGACTCGTGTGATGTTTAGGTGGCATAGCTACACCCTGAAGGCCACCCCGAATCCCAGTTGACAAGTAGATCTAGCCCGTTGACTTTCATCGGAAGGTCTTTGCCCGGTGGAATCTTCCACCTGGTTGCGATAGGTCAGCCCATAGCAACATCCCTGAACACGGTCTAGACCCAACCCAACACTAGATTCCCTCCGGTTCCACCGCACCTGCACCATCCCCCCTCTAAAT
>NC_041389.1:42705635-42706141 GCF_002162155.2 Triticum dicoccoides
ATGCATCGGGACCCGTGCGATGTGTCTCTAGCATAGCTACACCCCGAAGGCCACCGTAAATCCTAGTTGACCAATAGATCTAGCCCTTTGACATTGCTAGACGGGCATTGGTCGGTGGACTCTTCCACCTGGTTGCGATTGGTCAGCCCATAGCAACATCCCCGAACTTGGTTTGCACCCAACCCAACACTAGATTCCCTCCGGTTCCACCGCACCAGCACCACCCCCCCCTCTATGTGATGGCGGCACTGCCTTTCGGTGAGGGAGGCACACCACGGATCCCCGAGACGGGCGTCTACACATGCCATAACACTTCCACACATGCATTGGGACTCGTGCGATGTTTAGGTGGCATAGCTACACCCCGAAGGCCACCCTGAATCCCAGTTGACAAGTAGATCTAGCCCGTTGACTTTCGTCAGACGGGCTTTGCCCGGTGGAATCTTCCACCTGGTGGCGATAGGTCATCCCAAAGCAACATCCCTGAACACGGTCTAGACCCAACC
>NC_041389.1:42708518-42709069 GCF_002162155.2 Triticum dicoccoides
AGTTGACAAGTAGATCTAGCCCGTTGACTTTCGTCGGACGGGCTTTACCCGGTGGAATCTTCCACCTGGTTGCGATAGGTCATCCCATAGCAACATCCCTGAACACGGTCTAGACCCAACCCAACACTAGATTCCCTCCGGTTCCACCGCACCTGCACCATCCCCCCTCTAAATTATGCAAGCACTGCCTTCCGTAGAGGGGGGCCACACCACGGAGCCCCAAGACGAGCGTCTATGCATGCCAGAACACTTTCACACATGCATCGGGACCCGTGCAATGTTTTGGTGGCATAGCTACACCCCGAAGGCCACCCCAAATCCAGGTTGTCCAATAGATCTAGCCCTTTGACTTTCGCCGGATGAGCTTTGACCGGTGGACTCTTCCACCTGGTTGCGATTGGTCAGCCTATAGAAACATCACCAAACACGGTTTGGACCCAACCCAACACTAGATTCCCTTCGGTTCCACCACACCCACACCATCCCTCCCCCCCTCTAAGTGATGGCATCACTGCCTTCCGTGGAGGGGGGGGCACACCACGGAGCCCCAA
>NC_041389.1:42711106-42714983 GCF_002162155.2 Triticum dicoccoides
CCCCCCTCTAAGTGATGGCATCACTGCCTTCCGTGGAGGGGGGGCACACCACGGAGCCCCAAGACAGGCGTCTACACATGCCAGAACACTTTCACACATGCATCGGGACCCGTGCGATGTGTCTGTGGCATAGCTACACCCCGAAGGCCACCCTAAATCCCAGTTGACCAATAGATCTAGCCCTTTGACATCGCTAGACGGGCTTTGGTCGGTGGACTCTTCCACCTGGTTGCGATTGGTCAGCCCATAGCAACATCCCCGAGCTTGGATTCGACCCAACCCAGCACTAGATTCCCTCCGGTTCCACCGCACCAGCACCATCCCCCCTCTATGTGATGGCGGCACTGCCTTTCGGTGAGGGAGGCTGTAACGCCCTCGATGCGGCTGTAGCTCCCACGTGTCGAGGCACGACTTAGAGGCATAACCGCATTGAAAGCAATGTCGCAAGTCAGGCAGTCATTACAACATCCCATGTAATATATAATAAAAGGGGGAGATTACATAGTTGGCTTACACTTGCCACGTCACATCAGAGTACATAAATAACATCCATCATACAAATCACTCATGGCCCGACTACGGTGCCAAAAATAGAAAAGACCCCCCAACATGCGACAAGGTCCTGAATCGATAACCCCAACTAGGCACCACTACTGATCATCCGGAAAGGACACGTAGTATCGCTGAGAGTCCTCGTCGAACTCCCACTTGAGCTCGTAATCGTCAACTGGAGCAGAAACACCTGGACCTGCATCTGGAGTTGTAGTGTCTGTGAGCCACAGGGACTCAGCAATCTCACACCCACGCGATCAAGACTATTTAAGCTCATAGGAATGGATAAGGCAAATATATGTGGAGCTGCAGCAAGCGACTATCATATGTGGTGGCTAACTCATACGCAAAAGAGAGCGAGAAGAGAAGGTGAAGCACGAGCGAGAAGCTAGAGGAACATCCTGCGCAAGCATAACTCCAACACCGTGTCCACTTCCCGGACTCCGCCAAGAAGGGGCCATCACGGTAACACACACGGTTGATTCATTTTAATTAAGTTAAGTTAAAGTTATCTACAACCGGACATTAACAAATTCCCATCTGCCCATAACCGCGGGCACGGCTTTCGAAAGATCAATCCCTGCAGGGGAGTCCCAACTTAGCCCATGACAAGCTCTCACGGTCAACGAAGGAATAGACCTCCACCCAAGTCACACCGATCAGACTCGGTATCTTAGTACAACAAGATGATTCGACATGTTAAAACAAGTCCAGCAACACAGCCCGAATGTGCCGACAAATCCCGATAGGAGCTGCACATATCTCTTTCTCAGGGCACACTCAGATGAGACTAGCTACGAGTAAAACCAACCCTCAAGTTTCCCCGAGGTGGCCCCGCAGGCAGCTCAGTTCGGACCAACACTCAGAGGGAGCACTGGCCCAAGGGGGGCTAAAATACGATGACCCTCGGGCTCCGGAAACCCAAGGGAAAAAAAAGGCTAGGTGGCAAATGGTAAAACCAATGTTGGGCATTGCTGGAAAAGCTTTAATCAAGGCGAACTATCAAGGGGTTCCCATTATAGCCCAACCGTGTAAGGGACGCAACAATCCGGGAACATAACACCGATATGACGGAAACTAGGGCGGCAAGAGTGGAACAAAACACTAGGCGAGAGGCCGAGCCTTCCACCCTTTACCAAGTATATAGATGCATTAAGATAACATAGCAATATAATGATATCCCAACAAGTAAATAAATGTTCCAACAAGGAACGGCTCCAATCTTCACCTGCAACTAACAACGCTATAAGAAGGGCTGAGCAAAGCGGTAACATAGCCAATCAATGGTTTGCTAGGACAATGGTGGGTTAGAGGTTCAACATGGCAATTGGGAGGCTGACAAGCAAAAGGTAGGCATCGTAGCAGTGGCAAAGCAAAAGAGCGAGCAAACTAGCATAGCAAAGATAGTAGTGATTTCGAGGGTATGATCATCTTGCATGCACAGTTGTCAGAGTTGACTGGATCCTCGCAAGCAAACTCAACGGGCTCCTCGGTAGCGAACTCGTCTCCCGGCTCTACCCAACAAGACAAACAAGCAACAAGGATACAATCAACCACGGCAAGACCAAGCAATATGATGAAATGACGATATGCTATGCGGGATGCGATGCGGGATGCAAAATGCAAGATATGACAGGAAATGCATGAACCTGGCATCAACTTGGGAAACCAAGTGTGCCACTGTATAGAGGGGATGAAATCGCTTGAAAACGATATAAAGATCATTGGAATCGGAGCTACGGTTTGGAAATGGCGAGCGTTTTAAGATATGACACCGGTACGCGATTTACAGCAAGTAGGCATCTAAATGCAACGAAAAGAACATGCTACAGCCACCAAACATGAAAACAAAATACATGGCAGTGATGTACACAAGATGGTTGACAAAACACTAGCACTGAGCCATAGGCAAATTCATCCATTAAGAGGTTCAAACAAGCATGGCTAAAACGCAAATGCAAAACAGATTTCAGACTTAGTGAAATTAACACTAGTCTGAAATTTCAGATCACGATGCTCTCTTCGGAGCAGCAAAACAACATTATAGAAAATCTTAACATGACAAGTAAGAACATGGCATGGATCTACTCAACAAGGTTAAAAAAACACCCAAAGTGACCTGGGGCCAAAAGGGTTCACAAAATACTCTACCGAGCTCACGAACATCGCTCGAACACAATCAATTTTCAGACTTAGTGAAAACTGAGACATGCTGAAATATAACTCACGAAGGCATGTAAACGAGCTCGATGCACTCACTACGGTGCAAGTCATGGCAAGGAAAGCATATAACCAGCAAGAAGGCACAAAGTGCTAGCTACACATGGCAAGAACGAAGGCATAGCATGCATGGAACACTAACGGTAGCATCGGCGAAATCGCAAACGAGTTGCCGATCTGCCCAGATTAACAATGAAGCAAAAGTTGAGCTCGATTGAGTCAACCTAGAGCACTCCACATATGCAAACAAAGACATGGATGGAAAGAGCATAACATAAATATCAAAACTCCCTTACTGATCATCCTCAAAAGAGGCACGGATCACTAGGAAACAAGCTGGACATATAGCATCATGAACTAAAGTCCCTGAAATCAGCAATCTCAGGTACCTCTCTTCGCAAGCTTGCACAAGACAACACACACATCCTAAAAATGCATGGGTGACACCTCTGGAAAGAAGACAAAATGCTTAACAATTCATCCCAAAGGGGCACAGGCATATCATGCACGAATTAAACATAGCAAAAATGACAAAAGTGCATGATGAACTAACGGATCTGCAATTTAACTCACGAAGCCTCCTTCTAACAGAATTTTGGGTATCAAGATGACCTCAAATGCAAATTATGCAATGGAATGGAATGATGTACATGTCGAGGCGAAGATTTTGATATATCATATGCCCAAAACGGAGCTACGGTTGCGAAGATACAAGCAGTCAAAGATAGCACGAATATTAGGGTTTCGGGGGAGAAAATCAACCGAAATATCCCAGATCCAGATCTGGATCGGGCACGGATACCGAGGCGGCGGCGGTACTGTTCACCGGCGACGACGGGGAAGGAGGCAGCGGCCGGCGACGAGGGGACCGGAGGGCGGGGCGGCGGTTGCCGGGGCGGCGCCGGCGTGGAGGCGGGCGGCGCGGCGCGGCGCCGGGGACGGCGAGGAGGCGGCGGGCTCGGACGGGGAGGCGTGCGCCGGCGGTGGAGTTGCGGCACAGCGGCGGCGGCTGCTCCGGCCGCCGGAGCCGGAAGGGGCGGCGGCGGTGGAGGCGGGGAGGCGCGGGGCGCCTGGGCCCGGGAGACGGCGCGCGGGGGCCGGGCAC
>NC_041389.1:42715777-42725017 GCF_002162155.2 Triticum dicoccoides
GGGGGTGTTGGGCTGCAACACACACGAGGCCTTTCTGGTCCCTCGGTTAACCGTTGGAGCATCAAACGAAGTCCAAATGATACGAAACTTGACAGGCGGTCTGCCGGTAGTAAACCAAGGCTGCATGACAAGTCTCGGTCCAATCCGGAAATGTTTAGACCCCACACACGAAAGAAGACTAGAAATGACCACCGGAGGAGAACGAAGCGCCGGAATGCAAAACGGACAACGGGGAAAATGCTCGAATGCATGAGATGAACATGTATGCAAATGCAATGCACGAGATGGCATGATAAGAGATGCACGAAAAAGAAAAACAACACACGGAGACAAAGACCCGAACCCGAGAAATAAATATAACTTAGCGCCGGAGACGGCAAGAGTTGGATACAAATATGGAAAGTATGTCTGGGGCGTTACAACACTCCACCACTACGAAAAGATCTCGTCCCAAGATCTAGGACTGAAAGAACTCCGGGTACTCAGAACGGAGGTGATCCTCGTGTTCCCAGGTGGCTTCACGGTCGGAATGGTGTGACCACTTAACTTTGAGGAATTTGATTGACTTGTTGCGAGTCTTGCGTTCAGTCTCTTCAAGAATAGCAACTGGGTGCTCACGATAAGAGAGATCTTCTTGGAGCTCAATGTCCTCGAAGTTGACGGTGCGGTCAGGAGTCTTGAAGCACTTTCGAAGCTGAGAGACATGGAACACATCATAAACATTTGCAAAGTTTGAAGGAAGCTCGAGTTGATAGGCGAGGTCGCCTCCCTTGCTGACAATCTTGAAAGGTCCCACGTATCTAGGGGCAAGCTTCCCTTTGATACCGAAGCGACGAGTACCTTTCATGGGAGAGACGCAGAGGTAAACGTGATCTCCGATCTCGAAAGCCAGATCACGGTGCTTACTATCATAGTAGCTCTTCTGGCGGGACTGGGCTGCTTTGAGGTTATCACGAATGACTTTGCACATTTCTTCTGCTTCTGTGATTAAGTCATTACCCAGCAGCTGACGTTCACCGGTTTCAGACCAGTTGAGAGGGGTACGGCACTTCCTGCCATATAGAATTTCAAAGGGGGCCTTGCCCGAACTTGCTTGAAAGCTGTTGTTGTAAGAGAATTCAGCATAAGGAAGACAGTCCTCCCACTTCATGCCGAAGGAGATCACACAAGCCCTGAGCATATCTTCAAGAATTTGGTTGACACGCTCGACTTGACCGCTTGTTTGAGGATGGAAAGCTGTGCTGAAGCGGATGTTGGTGCCCATGGCCTTCTGAAAAGAATCCCAAAACTTAGAGGTAAAGATGCTACCACGGTCTGAAGATATCACTTGAGGAATACCGTGCAGAGAGACAATGTGAGAGGTATAGAGTTCCGCCAATTGAGCTGCAGTGATTGACTCTTTGATAGGCAGAAAGTGAGCCACTTTGGTGAGCTTGTCGATGACAACGAAGATAGCATCATTGCCACGCTTGGACTTTGGAAACCCAGTCATGAAGTCCATTTCAATGTGGTCAAACTTCCATTCTGGAATGGCAAGAGGTTGGAGGAGACCAGCTGGCCTTTGGTGTTCTGCCTTCACTCTTCTGCAGACATCACATTCATTCACGAATTGAGCGATCTCGCGCTTCATTCGAGTCCACCAATAAGCTTGCTTGAGGTCCTGATACATCTTCATACTACCAGGGTGGATGGAGAGGAGAGAGTTGTGAGCCTCGTTCATGATCACCTTACGAAGTTCACCTTTGGGCACAACAATTCGATCCTCGAAGAAGAGAGTGTCCTTGTCATCAAGTCGGTAGCACTTGTACTTGGATTGACTCTTTGCAATACCAATCTTCACCTTCTTCACCATATCATCAAGAAGTTGGGCTTGGCGAATCTGGTCTTCTAAGGTAGGAGAGACTTGAAGGTTGGCGAGGAAACCTTGAGGAACAACTTGCAGATTAAGTTTGCGGAAAGCTTCACAAAGCTCGGGTTGATAAGGCTTGAGAATCAGACTGTTGCAATATGCTTTTCTGCTCAACGCGTCAGCAATCACATTAGCCTTGCCTGGAGTATACTCGATACTCGGATTGTACTCTTGAATCATTTCGACCCATCGAGTCTGCCTGAGGTTGAGATTAGGCTGGGTGAAGATGTACTTGAGACTCTTGTGATCGGTGAAAATGTCCACTTTCCTTCCCAATAGAAGATGTCTCCAAGTCAACAAAGCGTGCACAACTGCCGCCAACTCGAGATCATGAGTGGGGTAGTTCTTCTCATTAGGTTTCAACTGGCGAGAGGTATAAGCAACAACTTTCTTCTCTTGCATCAGTACAGCACCGAGACCTTGGAGAGAGGCATCACAAAAGACCTCGTACGGCTTGGTTTCATCAGGCGGAGTCAGAACTGGAGCAGTGATCAATTTCTCTTTCAAAGTGTTGAAAGCAATATCACACTCCGGAGACCAAACGTACTTGACGTGCTTCTGAAGAAGATTTGAGAGAGGCTTGGCGATCTTAGAAAAGTTTTCAACGAATCTTCTGCAATAGCTTGCGAGACCGAGGAAACTGCGGAGTTGCTTCATGTTCTGAGGAGGTTCCCAATTCACAATTGCGGACACCTTCTCAGGATTCACGGAAATGCCCTTGGCAGAGATGATATGACCAAGATAAAGAACCTCATTGAGCCAAAATTCACACTTGGAGAACTTGGCGTAGAACTGATGTTCTCTGAGCTTGTCAAGAACCAAACGCAAGTGCTTGGCATGATCTTCCTTGTTCTTCGAGAAAACCAGAATGTCGTCGAGATAGACCAAAACGAATTCATTGGTGTAGGGGTTGAAGATGAAGTTCATCATGCGAGAGAACGTCGGAGGAGCGTTGGCGAGGCCAAAAGACATGACGGTGTATTCATATGAACCAAAGCTTGTTCTGAACACCGTCTTGGGAATATCTTGCTCACGAATACGAATCTGATGATAACCCATACGGAGATCGAGCTTGGAGAATACTTGAGCACCCATGAGTTGTTCGAACAGCTCATTGATGTTGGGAAGTGGGTATTTGTTCTTGATGGTCTTCTTGTTTACTGGACGGTAATCAACACAAAGTCGACTCGATCCATCCTTCTTCTTCACAAAAAGAACACCACAACCCCACGGAGAAGTACTAGGCCGAATGAGACCCAATCTTTCTTGCTCATCGAGTTGTTTCTTCAACTCCTTCAATTCTTCGGGGCCGAGCTTGTAAGGACGTTTGCACACAGGTTCCGTGCCAGGCTCAAGCTCAATAACGAATTCAACCGGCCGGTTTGGAGGCATTCCTGGGAGCTCTTCTGGAAAAACGTCTTGATACTCACAAACAACCGGAATTTGCGAAATAGCATCCAATTCACCCTTTTCATTGAGAGAAAACAACCAGATGGTATTATCCCGAGCGGCAAAGACAATGACATCCTCAGACGAATGAGTCAGTTGAATCTGCCTAGCTGCACAATCAAGCTGAGCTTTATGCTTAGAGAGCCAGTCCATCCCGAGAATAAGATCGATATCCGAGTTGCCAAGAACCATTGGAGAAGCAAGAAACTTGAAATCACCCATCAAGATTGAAATATCCGGCACCTCCATACTAGTACTCAGTCGCTTAGCTGGAGAGACGACTTGCATAGTTCTAGGCAATGCCTTAGTGCTAAAATTGTTCTCCGATGCAAATGGAAATGACATGAAGGAATGCGATGCACCAGAGTCAAAAAGAACTTTTGCAGGAATATCATTAACAAGAAGGTTACCCATGATCACATCTGACGAGTCCTCTGCCTGGGCTGCATTCATCAAATTGACCTTGGCGTGCTTGGGATTATGCTTGACCACAGCTGTACTTGCCGATCTGACAGGAGGAGGAGGAGGAAGACGCCTCTGGTTGGTACACTTGTTGGCATAGTGACCCTTCTGTTGGCACTTGTTGCAGGTGACCTCTGAAAGCGGACGGTGATACGGAGCACGCGATCTTGGCGCTTGAGACGAGGACTTGTTCTGAAAGCCTGGGTTGGGTGGGTGGGAGAAACCACTGCCACCTTTGCTCTTCTGCTGATACGGCTGACGAAACGGAGGAGGAGGAAGCCAATACTTCTGCTGCTTGACCACTTGAGTAGAGGAAGACGGAGTAACATCTCTGGCACGCTTCCTGGAAGCATCACACCTCATCTGAGCAGCCTCTTGCTTCAGTGCCATGTTGTAGAACTCATCGTATCTCAACGGCTCAAAGAGGACAAGAGCGAGCTGAATTTCCTCACGAAGACCACCCCTGAACTGATAGATCATGCTCTTCTCATCAGGAACATCCTGCTTGGCAAAACGGGCGAGTTTCTGGAACAACTTGTTGTAGTCATAGACAGACAAAGAGCCTTGCTTCAGATTGCGGAATTCCTGACGCTTACTCTCAACCACACTTTGAGGGATGTGATGAGCGCGGAAATCTTGACGGAAATCGTCCCAAGTGATCAGACGTCCACCTCTGGAATCCTTGTACTGCTGGAACCACTCTGCAGCCTGATCTTTGAGCTGGAAAGAAGCGAACTTGACGAAATCTTCAGGCCTAACGTTGCTACATTCAAAATGCTTGCCCAGATCCACTAGCCAATCGTCAGCATCGGTAGCCTCAACACAACCGCTGAACGTCTTTGGGCCATTAGCAAGGAACTGGTTCAGTGTAGCAAAGTGGTGCTGATTATGGCCTTGATTCCCTTGACTGCCTTGATTGCGCTCTTGGAGGATTTGCATGATCAACTGTGTATTTGCATTAGTAGCGGCCATCACATCTTGCCATGCTTCCGGAGGAGGCGGAGGTGGAGGCGGATTAAGATTCGGAGTCGTGCGCGTTGGAGGAGCCATCCTGAACAGGTTGACCACCATTAGCACATTGATAGACAACAATATAGAAGCTGAATCCAACGGAATGAAAATTGCAACATATAGTCTTCACATCCGAACAAAATGAACGAATGCATTCCTCTTCAAATGGTCACATATCCATAAATGAGAAGCCACGAAGAATTAAGGAAGAGAAATAATTCAACAAGGTACGGATCAAGAACGAATAATCGGTAAGAAATCCCAATCTCAAACCAATATCCGTGGAAGAAGAACTAGAGCTACTAGAATTCCCACCTATGAAACTCCCGGTTATGCAATCAGGTGTTGGGGATACAGGGGAAGCACAATATCTCACCCAAACTAGCAAATCCTACATCCAGCTGTATCCATCCTTCAACACATAACCAAGAAAACTTTGGAAACAATCTACCTCAACCTTCGAAAAGCATCTGTTATACAAGTTATGGCGATACTCCCGAACTCCCGCCCCATTACTGGGTGGCGTCGAGGTTATCTCACCAACGAACTGCATAAAGGAGATTTCCGATGTCGCGCACATATCTCAAGTATACCAGAATTGCAACGATAAAATTGTGACGACAACACCTCAGAGCTCAACTCCCCGGGACACTGCCACAACCCCTAAAGACAGGAGGCACCAAGAACAATGTTCTCGTCACAAAACCATCGGAACAAAACCAAGATACTCGCGTGATCCTAAAAAATTTTTTGTGAAATTTGAGAAGAGAAGAGTCAAAACTCTACGTCAGGATGCCTTACCAGAGCGATGTGGAGACTGGGAAGTAAAAAGAATTCCTAACTCTCCGATATATAATTCCTAAGGACTCAAAACATTTTTCTAGACACAACTCGGCTGCTAAAAACGATCAAGCAATGGGGGCTCCTAAGGTCGGGGAAGGCTCTGATTACCAACTTGTAACGCCCTCGATGCGGCTATAGCTCCCACGTGTCGAGGCACGACTTAGAGGCATAACCGCATTGAAAGCAATGTCGCAAGTCAGGCAGTCATTACAACATCCCATGTAATATATAATAAAAGGGGGAGATTACATAGTTGGCTTACACTCGCCACGTCACATCAGAGTACATAAATAACATCCATCATACAAATCACTCATGGCCCGACTACGGTGCCAAAAATAGGAAAGATCCCCCAACATGCGACAAGGTCCTGAATTGATAACCCCAACTAGGCACCACTACTGATCATCCGGAAAGGACACGTAGTATCGCTGAGAGTCCTCGTCGAACTCCCACTTGAGCTCGTAATCGTCAACTGGAGCAGAAACACCTGGACCTGCATATGGAGTTGTAGTATCTGTGAGCCACAGGGACTCAGCAATCTCACACCCACGCGATCAAGACTATTTAAGCTCATAGGAATGGATAAGGCAAATATATGTGGAGCTGCAGCAAGCGACTAGCATATGTGGTGGCTAACTTATACGCAAAAGAGAGCGATAAGAGAAGGCGAAGCACGAGCGAGAAGCTAGAGGAACATCCTGCGCAAGCATAACTCCAACACCGTGTCCACTTCCCAGACTCCGCCAAGAAGGGGCCATCACGGTAACACACACACGGTTGATTCATTTTAATTAAGTTAAGTTAAAGTTATCTACAACCGGACATTAACAAATTCCCATCTTCCCATAACCGCGGGCACGGCTTTCGAAAGATCAATCCCTGCAGGGGAGTCCCAACTTAGCCCATGACAAGCTCTCACGGTCAACGAAGGAATAGACCTCCACCCAAGTCACACCGATCAGACTCGGTATCTTGGTACAACAAGATGATTCGACAGGTTAAAACAAGTCCAGCAACACCGCCCGAATGTGCCGACAAATCCCGATAGGAGCTGCACATATCTCTTTCTCAGGGCACACTCAGATGAGACTAGCTACGAGTAAAACCAACCCTCAAGTTTCCCCGAGGTGGCCCCGCAGGCAGCTCAGTTCGGACCAACACTCAGAGGGAGCACTGGCCCAAGGGGGGCTAAAATACGATGACCCTCGGGCTCCGGAAACCCAAGGGAAAAAAAGGCTAGGTGGCAAATGGTAAAACCAATGTTGGGCATGGCTGGAAAAGCTTTAATCAAGGCGAACTATCAAGGGGTTCCCATTATAGCCCAACCGTGTAAGGGACGCAACAATCCGGGAACATAACACCGATATGACGGAAACTAGGGCGGCAAGAGTGGAACAAAACGCTAGGCGAGAGGCCGAGCCTTCCACCCTTTACCAAGTATATAGATGCATTAAGATAACATAGCAATATAATGATATCCCAACAAGTAAATAAATGTTCCAACAAGGAACGGCTCCAATCTTCACCTGCAACTAACAACGCTATAAGAAGGGCTGAGCAAAGCGGTAACATAGCCAATCAATGGTTTGCTAGGACAATGGTGGGTTAGAGGTTCAACATGGCAATTGGGAGGCTGACAAGCAAAAGGTAGGCATCGTAGCAGTGGCAAAGCAAAAGAGCGAGCAAACTAGCATAGCAAAGATAGTAGTGATTTCGAGGGTATGATCATCTTGCCTGCACAGTTGTCAGAGTTGACTGGATCCTCGCAAGCAAACTCAACGGGCTCCTCGGTAGCGAACTCGTCTCCCGGCTCTACCCAACAAGACAAACAAGCATCAAGGATACAATCAACCACGGCAAGACCAAGCAATATGATGAAATGACGATATGCTATGCGGGATGCGATGCGGGATGCAAAATGCAAGATATGACAGGAAATGGATGAACCTGGCATCAACTTGGGAAACCAAGTGTGCCACTGGATAGAGGGGATGAAATCGCTTGAAAACGATATAAAGATCATTGGAATCGGAGCTACGGTTTGGAAATGGCGAGCGTTTTAAGATATGACACCGGTACGCGATTTACAGCAAGTAGGCATCTAAATGCAACGAAAAGAACATGCTACAGCCACCAAACATGAAAACAAAATACATGGCAGTGATGTACACAAGATGGTTGACAAAACACTAGCACTGAGCCATAGGCAAATTCATCCATTAAGAGGTTCAAACAAGCATGGCTAAAACGCAAATGCAAAACAGATTTCAGACTTAGTGAAATTAACACTAGTCTGAAATTTCAGATCACGATGCTCTCTTCGGAGCAGCAAAACAACATGATAGAAAATCTTAACATGACAAGTAAGAACATGGCATGGAGCTACTCAACAAGCTTAAAAAAACACCCAAAGTGACCTGGGGCCAAAAGGGTTCACAAAATACTCTACCGAGCTCACGAACATCGCTCGAACACAATCAGTTTTCAGACTTAGTGAAAACTGAGACATGCTGAAATATAACTCACGAAGGCATGTAAACGAGCTCGATGCACTCACTACGGTGCAAGTCATGGCAAGGAAAGCATATAACCAGCAAGAAGGCACAAAGTGCAAGCTACACATGGCAAGAACGAAGGCATAGCATGCATGGAACACTAACGGTAGCATCGGCGAAATCGCAAACGAGTTGCCGATCTGCCCAGATTAACAACGAAGCAAAAGTTGAGCTTGATTGAGTCAACCTAGAGCACTCCACATATGCAAAAAAAGACATGGATGGAAAGAGCATAACATAAATATCAAAACTCCCTTACTGATCATCCTCAAAAGAGGCACGGATCACTAGGAAACAAGCTGGACATATAGCATCATGAACTAAAATCACTAAGTCCCTGAAATCAGCAATCTCAGGTACCTCTCTTCGCAATCTTGCACAAGACAACACACACATCCTAAAAATTCATGGGTGACACCTCTGGAAAGAAGACAAAATGCTTAACAATTCATCCCAAAGGGGCACAGGCATATCATGCACGAATTAAACATAGCAAAAATGACAAAAGTGCATGATGAACTAACGGATCTGCAATTTAACTCACGAAGCCTCCTTCTAACAGAATTTTGGGTATCAAGATGACCTCCAATGCAAATGATGCAATGGAAGGAAATGATGTACATGTCGAGGCGAAGATTTTGATATATCATATGCCCAAAACGGAGCTACGGTTGCGAAGATACAGGCAGTCAAAGATAGCACGAAAATTAGGGTTTCGGGGGAGAAAAATCAACCGAAATATCCCAGATCCAGATCTGGATCGGGCACGGATACCGAGGCAGCGGCGGTACTGTTCACCGGCGACGACGGGGAAGGAGGCAGCGGCCGGCGACGAGGGGACCGGAGGGCGGGGCGGCGGTTGCCGGGGCGGCGCCGGCGTGGAGGCGGGCGGCGCGGCGCGGCGCCGGGGACGGCGAGGAAGCGGCGGGCTCGGACGGGGAGGCGTGCGCCGGCGGCGGACTTGCGGCACGGCGGCGGCGGCTGCTCCGGCCGCCGGAGCCGGAAGGG